>NW_016808856.1:24575-37330 GCF_001698545.2 Rhinopithecus bieti
TAGCTAATGAATGACTTCGGTGTTGAGACTCTAAGACTTTGCTGAGGCATAGGCAGAGTTAATAAAATAATGACATACAATCATCCCTTTAACATCCTGGGGAATTAGATCTAGGACCCCCACAATGGATACCAAATCTGAGGATGCTCAAATCCCTTATATAAAATGGCATATTTGCATATTGCCTATTCATCTCCTCCCATATATTTTATTTTTGTTTCTCTTTGCTTTTGTTTTTGAGACAGAGTCTTGCTCTGTCACCCAGGCTGGAGTGCAGTGGCATCACATCTCACTGCAACCTCCGCCTCCTGGGTTAAAGCAATTCTCCTGCCTCAGCCTCTCAAGTAGCTGGGATTACAGGCATGCACCACCACACCTGGAATGTTTTTTGTTTTTTTGTTTGTTTGTTTTAGTAGAGATGGAGTTTCACCGTGTTGGCCAGGCTGGTCTCGAACCCCTGACTTCAAGCGATCCACTCATGTCGTCCTCCCACAGTGCTGGGATTACAGGCGTGAGCTACTGCACCTGGCCATCCCATATATTTTCAGTCATCACTAGATTCTTTATAATCCTCATACTTTTAAAAATATTTTTGATCCAAGGTTGGTTAAACCTGCAAATATGGAACCCATGCATACAGAGGGCTGACTGTAGTTGGATCTACAGTGATAAAATTTTTTGAACTCCAAGGATGAAAAATACTCTTGAAAGCTTCAAGAAAGAACTGGTTTCTTGTTAAGAGAAGATAAACAGACTAACATCAAGTATCCTCTGTGCAATACTAGAAGCTAGAATCGAGGGCAGCAACATCTACAGTTTACTGAGAAAAATGAATTGCGATCTTAGAATCCTGTATTGCCCAAGGTCTCACTTACAGGAAATAACAAAAGACATTTTAAGACTTGCAAGGACTCAAAAGGCACTTTCTCAAGAACTCACTCAAAGTAGTACTTCAGCCAAATAAAAAAAATCAAAACAAAAGTCTCCTGAACAAAGTATAAGAAACAGCACGGAAAAATGAATTGTATCATATTTATAATTATATATAAATAATTAGGATAATAACACTGGAAACTAATAAAAGTGTTTTGTAAGGATTCTTGAAACAGAAGAGACATTTTCTAATTTAAAATATATAGCGTCTGAAACTAAAATTCCAAACCATCTCAGAAAAACCCAGGAGATACAGGGTAAAGGTGTGGGGAGGTGTAGGGCATTCAGGAATGGGAAAGTAAATGGCTTTTTAACGGTATTGATGGAGATGAGGGAGTAGAAAAGTAAATGACTTAGAGGAAGAGGAAGCACATTCTATTTAAATTTGATACAATAGATAAATGTAGATACAAATAGGCGAGCTATTACAAAAAGTGATATTCCATTTATAAGATTGACAAATTCAACTACATATAAATCAAAACTTTCTGAATGTGAGAAAATCACTTCAAGACAAATAAACAGATATATATTAACTACCTATACTATCAAAGCCCTAATATCCTTAATATAACTACAAACTTTAAATCAATAGGAAAATATAAATGATTCAATAGCAAAATAGATATATCGATACGAACAGACAATTCTCTTGGAAGATACACATGAAATTGTTGACTGTGTCTGCCTCTGGTGAAGGGAATACAGTATCTGGGAGACCAGAGGGGAAGGATAAATTATACCTCATTGTGTACACTTGCTTGTCTTTTGAATTTGGAGCATTGTATACCTTCTCCGAATTAAGGTACAATCATGCCACAATCCAATTAAGTGTTCTGCTTGAAGCTTTCCATACAAGCCTCATGCTCTCTTCAGCCTTAGGTATCCCTTCCACTAGGGCTGAATCCTCTAAGTTTAGTCAGCCCATGAGCAAAGATAAGAAGTGGAACATAGAAGATCATGGGGGACCTTTTAGGGATAAGACTTTTAAGTGACACACATCACTTCTATCCGCATTTCATTGACTAGACCACTCCCATGACCCCATCTTGATGCAAGAGTACTGGAAAATGTTATTTAGCTGCTGACCCAAGAAAGAGAAGCCAGGTTGGGTGAGCATCTAGCCAAAGTCTGCTCCAATTGCCTCAAAAACTTAGTATTTTAAAGAGAAATAAAACAAAAGGATGTGTTAAGTTGTATCCGGAACATGCAAAGGAAAAAGTAATATGCATATTAATTTAAAAATAACCCAAAATATAAAATATTAAAAGGGACAGAAATTTTGTGATGGTAAAAGCTGCAACCTACAAAGATTAATGAAACAAGTCTAAATCATTATGAAGCAAACTGTATAACATCATTATGTTAATACATTAAGCAAAACCTTCTACGAAGACAAAGAGGAATAAAAAAAAAAAGTTGGATCATTGGTGGGTTAGGAGGCCATGCCACAAAACCATATAGTATTTGGATACTATAATTTGGAAGCAATGTAACACACACACACACACACACCTTTGTACCCTACAAATACCAAAATACCAACAACATATTTTATTGGAACATTAATAAAAATTGATCATACATCTGGCCACAGTAAAACCTAATTAGACTCTTAAATTTAAAAATAATGTACTTCACATAATACATAAATTTACATATGTAAATATGTACCTCACATAATAAATTTAAAAATAATGTACTTCACATGTCTGACAACAATCCAATGAAAATAAAATAGAAGTTAACAACTCAAAGATTGCCCCATAACTTCACCACTTAGAAATTAAGGAGCACTCTGACAACCACCATCAAATTCAAGGAAAAAACATTGAAGTTATATATTTTCTATAATTTAACACAAAGTAAAACATCTCATGAAAACATACAGGATATAACTAAAGCTGTATTCAGGAAAATGTACAGAGTTAAAACATTTTATTAAAAATGAAGTACTATATATAAACATGAACTAAGTACTCAGCTAACAAACCAGAAAACAAAATGAACCAAAAGTTAGGAGAGAGTAAATAAGAAAGATAAAACCTAAAATTACTCAAATTACAGTAAATCGATCCAAAACAGTAGAGGCATGGATGCAGGTTACACTTAGGCACTTCATGAATGAGAAGGAAAGTAAGGAGGTAGGGGGAGGGTGTCTCAGTTGCTGAGATTTTGCTGGTGGATCCCAAGTAAAAAATTGTTTTATAACATTTCTTATGACCATGAATTTAGGGTACAGGATCCATCAAAGTATAATTTCAATTCTCAAAGGTCATACTCTTTCTAGATGAGCTGCAACCACCAGTCACAATATTACTTAAAAATCTTAGACAATGTGATTTAATGAATGTGAGTCAAACCCTCTGAGTGAGTGAGTCAAACCCAAACAATCCCTGTAGGGACTGTTGACATTTTGAGAGACAGTATCCCTCAACTGTACTTTCATAGCAATTTATACACATCACTGTTGCACCATTTATCACACTGCCTCATGAGTTACAGGATTGTGTGTGTCTTTTCCTTTGACTCCTTTAGGCACAGGACCATGTCTTTTTCTTCTTGGATCCTCTCAGTACCTCCATAGAGCCAAAAAATATTTGATGAACAACTGAATAAGAGAATGAATGCACAGATACTGAGAAAAAAAGCCAAAGGGGACAGAATCAATAAATTCCTTTTTCTGCAAAGAGTGACATACATAATGAAGGCACCAAAGGCCCATTAAGCTACAGATGAAAAGTACCCAACTGACAAAACAACAGAAGGAGAAAGAACACATCAATTATGTAGGAAACCTAGCTAACAGTTTAACCAAGAGACAAAGATGTTTTTCAAGACTATTTACAAGTTTCAGAAACAATTTATTATTTTTTTAAAACCATTGTCAGCTCCCAGAACACATATAGTGCTATTTGAAGCTTCTGGAAAATCACTAACAAGACAAGATACTGGTTGCTTACTACGCTACCCTTGTAGTCATCATTAGTCTCTTTTGCCTCTGGGGCATGGATAAAATCTAAGTCAAAAAAAAAAAGAGGAAGTATGAAGGTTATAATAAATGAATGCTGACTGAAAGAAGAGAGATGAAAAGATTTATTAACACATCAGCCGTATTATCCACATTCACACAGATCAAAAATTTCAGGAGAAAATGTGCCTTTTTTAGTAGACGGTTCTACTGTTAGCTCACATCTCCATCCTATCTACAATTCCCATCAAACTGGTTGCAAAACCTTTAAACATCCAAGAGAGATGTGGAGGGTTTTAACAGTATACGAGAATATCGTGAATGTAATAAGTTATGTAAAGCTCTAAATGGATGTAGCTAAAGGTGAGCCTTCCTCAATAAGGACAGAACCTTCTTCCTGCAGTCACTGATCTTTACACACTTTACCCACTGTGGTCAAGTACAACAGCAGAGGTGGATTGGCTTGAATGACTTAAGGCTCCATGGCTGGAAAGAATGTTTGGCTGCTGTGCTTTGCTAAATTTGGGGCTGATGAAGTGAGGAAGAAAGAGCTGAAGACAGCAGTTATTTGTCACCATTCACAGTTCTACATATATATCAAGCACCATGTTTAACTTGCCCCCCAGTTTCCACCTCTTCTGCCTAGTAACTTCCATTCATCCTCTACTTCTCAGCTAACTTACACATCACTTCTTTTAAGTAATCTTTCTGGATCCCCAGACTAGTCCCTAGCATCATATGCTGCCCTATCATAACAGCTGTCATATGTCATTGAAATTGCTTGATTCATGCCTATCTTCCTCTGTAGGCTACACATCCGTAAGGGCAAAAGCTGTGTCAGTCTCATTCACAGCTGAATCCTTTATGCCAAGCTCATTGCCTGACAAAATAAATGCTTAATAAATGTTCAGTGAATGAATCAATACATAGACAAACAAGGAGAGGTGTGGCCTACATTTAGGTAGAGCTAGTAGTCAAACCAGATTTATATATAGAAATTAGGAGAGTGAACACACACAGTACCCCTGTGATAGTGGATGATTTTGTTAAACATATTATAGAAATTTTTTTTTTAAGCTTAGAGAAAATAAGTAACTTGTTCCAAAGAAAGAAGAGTAAGCAAATTAGTTACCTATCTCGTCCTATGGATCCTGAGTCTCAAGTCTGATTTGAGGGACCGAGATTATTGGTCTACTTGCTATTTAAACAGGAATGGCTGAGGAATAGAAGAGGCTGAATACTGGTAAATATTTGCAGAGACTTCCAAAGTCTGAGAATTGGTGAATAGCCAAATTTAAGGGCTGCTTTTAAATTATATCTAGCAATAGGGCTTTTTACACAGCAGTGTGATATGGTAAAAAAAAATAGAGAGTTTGGAGCCAAAGACTTATATTTCACCCCAGTCCTATAACTTACTATTTTTAGAATCACCTTGGTAAGGTTTGTAACCATTCTGAGATCCACAAAATTCATCAAGAGCAAAGAAAGCATCATTTTGCAATGTTATTTTGAAGAGTAATTGACAAGCAGTGCCTAGCACAATGTCTTACAGTATACATTCGATAATTCAATAAATATATGACTATAAACTTTAAATCAATAGGAAAATATCAATGATTCAATAGCAAAATAGGTAAAAGGATATGAACAGACAATTATCTTGGAAGATACACAAGAAATTGTTGACTGTGTCTGCCTCTGGAGAAGGGAATGCAGTATCTGGGAGAATACTTGGAATGGAATCAAATAGAATGGAAATAGTTCTCACAACTTCAAAACCTGGAGCTTCACTTCCTCTTTCCTCATTCCTGACAGAGTAGGAGCTTTATAATCACTAAATTAAAATTGAATAGCCAGGCTCAAACAGAGGTTAGGGTTAAATCCTGACCTAGGAAGGTGTGCACCTTTTTAACTTGTTTCATGACTGTTAGTCAAGCTGAGGAGATGCTTCTCTGAAGAAAGGCGGCCTATCTTCAGAAAATTAAGATCAATCTTCTTCTAGCACCTACCATGTGCAAGGTTCTTTTCCAGGCTTGTTGGAAGACCACAAGAGGGACAGTGAGTAAACAGGAAATACAAGGGCATAAAATATCTGCAATCTCTCTAGGCAACTAATACTTTTCTATGGTATTAGAAAATCCATTTCACTGGGATGAACTGCTTTTCTTTTCTGAAAATACCTTAACTTTCCTAGTGTTGCTCCCGTCAGTACTACCTAAAGTGTAATGTGAATCAATACTCATTTTCTGTATATTTGTTGGAACTGAGAAAGGGAAGTCAATTGATGCATATGCAACGAATTGAATATGTTAGGATTTTCCTTATGGAGATAATCAGGTTCAAAAGCAGAAACCAAATTACACTCAATCTTCATTTGATATATTTTTATTTTCATTTACTGGAAGAAAAACTTGATTATCATTGCTCCTTAATAAGAGTATTCTGCATTTTATTTTAAATGTGAAGCCTCCATGCATCGCCCAGGTAGCCTGGTCAGGATATCTTCATCTTTAGAGGCGAGTCATTATAAAGGAACACTCCCTCTTCCCTGGGTTGGGTCCAGCTTTCCACCAATGAGCTATAGGCTTTATCTTTTCATTCTAAAACTCATCTGTAAATCCAAGCCTATCAAAATAAAATTGTATATGACAATTGACAACCTATGTGAAAAGTATATGTACCACAACATATATAAACACCTAAAAATTTCACTTCTATAATAGATTACTTGAAAAGCCTTTAATTTATCCTGCAACCAAAACCTTTAGAATATGACAGACTTGATAGATTTTACAATTCTTCATTGGGGACAGTACAATTACTAGCTATTATTTACTTGAGCGTTCATTTGTGCAGTTAAGTAGTACTGGCTTCATGACAAACCAGAGTATTGACATGTTTGAGCACATTTTTACATGTTTACTATTATTACTTGTTCATGTTAATTACATGTAAATCATAATTATTCAGGCTTTAAATGAGAAAAGAGTAAGTGAAGTTCCAGGTTTTTACATGTTTTGCAGTATTATTACATGTTGGAGTAATCAAATGTACTCCAATGAATACTAAAATGCTGATTGGCATATGAATCCTCTAACGTAGAAAACTTAGATGGAAATATTCCAAGTGGGTGTAACTTGAACGACTCTCTTTTTTTCAGGGGGAGTCAGGAAAGAAGTGCACGAGTCAATGTCTGAAATTGAATCACAGTAAGACATGTGAAATAACAGACTATTTGGATTATAAATGGCCTCTGAAACCACTTGGCCTAACTCATTTTACCTAGGGAGTAACTGAGACCTGAAGAAGGAAAGACATTTTCACTTAACTATTTAGTAGTCAGTGGTAGAGGTGTGGGTAGGATCTGGTTTTCCTGATTGCCAATCCAATGTCCATCATATCATAGGGCTTATGTCCAAAATTTTGGTAATAGAAAGGTCATATGACAGCAGGCCAAACTAAAACAGGAAAGAAATGAAATAAGCCTGTAGAAAAAGGGGCTAAAAAGGCATTTTATAATTTACTGTGGAATGAATATTGGCATCTGGTCTTTCTGGCAGGGGTTCTTTGCTGGTTTACATATTTTTAAAAATGGATCACAAATTTTAAGACCATATAAAACATGTATGTACAATTTGGAAGGGCCAGCAAATTGCAACTCATGGGCCAAATCAAGCCTGATTTTAGCCCAGTCTTCTAAAGTTTTCATGGAAAACAATCACATCAAGTAGTCTACAGTACTTATAGCTGCTTTTGTGCCACGTGGTAGGGTTAATTTTGACAGGGATCTTACAGACTGCAAAGCTGCTAATATTTGCTATCTGATCCTTTACCAAAAGTTTGCTGACCCCTAGTTTCACGAATACTAATACTAATAAAATGTACTCAAACTAATACTACTAATAAAATGAACTCTTAAGTACTCACACCCAGATGAAGAAAATAGGACCCTACCAATACTTTAAAAGATCTGTTAGCTCCTCTCCTACCCACATCTTCCTCCCTCCACTCATACATTGCTTTGTTTTGAAAAACCAAGTGTGGGCAACACTGCCATTGTTAGATGAGGAAATTCAAGAAAAGGTAAGCCACACAAAATGTAACTTTGACTTCAGTGAGAGTTTATAAGAGTCCTTTCCGGGGTAATAATGAGCAAGGTTATGAAACCTGGAAAACAAAAGGCTCACTATACTTGGGACATCTGGCAGGGCTGTAATCAGGGAAGTAGGCTGTTCTGTAGTTTTTGTTTCTAAGTTCCTCCTGGAGAGAAAGAATACCTCCATGAGATGAAATTGTGTCATAGGCTGAACAGGCAGAAGGATCTAGAGAGCAGAATAGGAAGTTTACCAGAAAATAAGCCAAGCGCAGATAAGAATTTGGGCTGGGCTCACCTGGGCACTCTGTCCTCAGGTTCAAGAAGAAGGTACAATGGTGGCATCATATCTTGAGTCACATTACTACAATCTGGACTGGTTATATCTGGAGCACAGCTGCCATTCTGGGGATCTGCTCCCCATCCTTCTAGGGTTTTCTTTACCCTTTCGCTAGTGTCCCTGTTTGCTCTATTTCATATTTTCTTGTTTTTTTCTCTCCTTTCATGGAGAACAGCCTCTAATAGTTTAGAGAAGTTTAAGTTGAGAAAGGTTATGTGGGAGGTGAAATCTTTTGCGACCTAGAATTTCTGAAACATTTATATTCTATCAAGTATCTAATGGGTGATTTAGTTGATATAGAATTTAGGTTGGAAACTACTGATACCAAACATGTACAGCCACATGCACTATTAATTCCACCACGAACTTGATCAGAAATACGAAAATTGATGGAAGCAAACAAGTTACATGGAACAAGAGCAGATCTGACCTAACTTAGCACAGCCCCTCCCCCTAGGCCACACAGAGCAGAAGCTGATGACATTCTCCACACAGGTAGTAGAGAAGCACAGTTGAGAAAACTGGCCTTTTCCTTGCTCCTGCCCTTTTATATTCCAGAATAGCAAAACAACTTATACAAAGGATCTATGATACGTTATTTAAGAATGGTTACAAACACCAAGTTCTCTTTCAAATTTTGTACCAAATTTAGCAGCTGCCATGCCATACACCATTAGTAATGTGATTCAATGCAGTTAAGCATGCATAAATGACAACTCTTTGTATATGTGATTACACTAGTTTGCTAGGCCTGCCATAACAAAGTAGCACAGATTATTTGGCTCAAACTGAATTTATTTTCTCACAATTCTGGAAGCTAGAAGCCTGAGACCAAGGTGTTGGCAATGTTGGTTTCTTCAAGGTCCCTGTCTTGCAGATGGTTGTACTCTCCCTGTATATTCACATGGTCATACCCCTCTGTCGGTGTCTGTATCCTAAATCTCCTTGTTTCATAAGAACAACAGTGACTTTGGATCGGGGCCCACCCTAATTACCTAACTTTACCTTAATCACCTCTTTAAAGATGCTATCTCCAAATTCAGTCATATTCTGAGTTGCTGGGGATTAGGACTTCAACATATGAATTTGGGGAGGGAGCCAGGCATAGTGGCTCACGTCTGTAATCCCAGCACTTTGGGAGGCCGAGGCAGGCAGATCTCTTGAGCCTAGGAGTTCAAGACCAGCCTGGGTAACATGGCAGANAAAGAAGTGCACGAGTCAATGTCTGAAATTGAATCACAGTAAGACATGTGAAATAACAGACTATTTGGATTATAAATGGCCTCTGAAACCACTTGGCCTAACTCATTTTACCTAGGGAGTAACTGAGACCTGAAGAAGGAAAGACATTTTCACTTAACTATTTAGTAGTCAGTGGTAGAGGTGTGGGTAGGATCTGGTTTTCCTGATTGCCAATCCAATGTCCATCATATCATAGGGCTTATGTCCAAAATTTTGGTAATAGAAAGGTCATATGACAGCAGGCCAAACTAAAACAGGAAAGAAATGAAATAAGCCTGTAGAAAAAGGGGCTAAAAAGGCATTTTATAATTTACTGTGGAATGAATATTGGCATCTGGTCTTTCTGGCAGGGGTTCTTTGCTGGTTTACATATTAAAATGGATCACAAATTTTAAGACCATATAAAACATGTATGTACAATTTGGAAGGGCCAGCAAATTGCAACTCATGGGCCAAATCAAGCCTGATTTTAGCCCAGTCTTCTAAAGTTTTCATGGAAAACAATCACATCAAGTCGTCTACAGTACTTATAGCTGCTTTTGTGCCACGTGGTAGGGTTAATTTTGACAGGGATCTTACAGACTGCAAAGCTGCTAATATTTGCTATCTGATCCTTTACCAAAAGTTTGCTGACCCCTAGTTTCACGAATACTAATACTAATAAAATGTACTCAAACTAATACTACTAATAAAATGAACTCTTAAGTACTCACACCCAGATGAAGAAAATAGGACCCTACCAATACTTTAAAAGATCTGTTAGCTCCTCTCCTACCCACATCTTCCTCCCTCCACTCATACATTGCTTTGTTTTGAAAACCAAGTGTGGGCAACACTGCCATTGTTAGATGAGGAAATTCAAGAAAAGGTAAGCCACACAAAATGTAACTTTGACTTCAGTGAGAGTTTATAAGAGTCCTTTCCGGGGTAATAATGAGCAAGGTTATGAAACCTGGAAAACAAAAGGCTCACTATACTTGGGACATCTGGCAGGGCTGTAATCAGGAAGTAGGCTGTTCTGTAGTTTTGTTTCTAAGTTCCTCCTGGAGAGAAAGAATACCTCCATGAGATGAAATTGTGTCATAGGCTGAACAGGCAGAAGGATCTAGAGAGCAGAATAGGAAGTTTACCAGAAAATAAGCCAAGCGCAGATAAGAATTTGGGCTGGGCTCACCTGGGCACTCTGTCCTCAGGTTCAAGAAGAAGGTACAATGGTGGCATCATATCTTGAGTCACATTACTACAATCTGGACTGGTTATATCTGGAGCACAGCTGCCATTCTGGGGATCTGCTCCCCATCCTTCTAGGGTTTTCTTTACCCTTTCGCTAGTGTCCCTGTTTGCTCTATTTCATATTTTCTTGTTTTTTTCTCTCCTTTCATGGAGAACAGCCTCTAATAGTTTAGAGAAGTTTAAGTTGAGAAAGGTTATGTGGGAGGTGAAATCTTTTGCGACCTAGAATTTCTGAAACATTTATATTCTATCAAGTATCTAATGGGTGATTTAGTTGATATAGAATTTAGGTTGGAAACTACTGATACCAAACATGTACAGCCACATGCACTATTAATTCCACCACGAACTTGATCAGAAATACGAAAATTGATGGAAGCAAACAAGTTACATGGAACAAGAGCAGATCTGACCTAACTTAGCACAGCCCCTCCCCTAGGCCACACAGAGCAGAAGCTGATGACATTCTCCACACAGGTAGTAGAGAAGCACAGTTGAGAAAACTGGCCTTTTCCTTGCTCCTGCCCTTTTATATTCCAGAATAGCAAAACAACTTATACAAAGGATCTATGATACGTTATTTAAGAATGGTTACAAACACCAAGTTCTCTTTCAAATTTTGTACCAAATTTAGCAGCTGCCATGCCATACACCATTAGTAATGTGATTCAATGCAGTTAAGCATGCATAAATGACAACTCTTTGTATATGTGATTACACTAGTTTGCTAGGCCTGCCATAACAAAGTAGCACAGATTATTTGGCTCAAACTGAATTTATTTTCTCACAATTCTGGAAGCTAGAAGCCTGAGACCAAGGTGTTGGCAATGTTGGTTTCTTCAAGGTCCCTGTCTTGCAGATGGTTGTACTCTCCCTGTATATTCACATGGTCATACCCCTCTGTCGGTGTCTGTATCCTAAATCTCCTTGTTTCATAAGAACAACAGTGACTTTGGATCGGGGCCCACCCTAATTACCTAACTTTACCTTAATCACCTCTTTAAAGATGCTATCTCCAAATTCAGTCATATTCTGAGTTGCTGGGGATTAGGACTTCAACATATGAATTTGGGGAGGGAGCCAGGCATAGTGGCTCACGTCTGTAATCCCAGCACTTTGGGAGGCCGAGGCAGGCAGATCTCTTGAGCCTAGGAGTTCAAGACCAGCCTGGGTAACATGGCAGAACCCATCTCTACTAAAAACACAAAAAAAAAAAAAAAAAAAAAAAAAAAAAAAAAAAAAAAATAGCCAGTTGTGGTGTTGTTCACCTATAGTCACAGTTACTTGGGGGGCTGAAGTGGGAGGAACACCTGAGCCCAGGAGGCCCAGGTTGTGGCAAGACAGTATCACACCATTGCACTCTAGCCTGAGCAGAGGAGTAAGACCCTGACTTTAAAGAAAAAAGAACTTGGGAAGGGAACACGATTGAGCCCACAATGACTGAATTTGATTCTATTTTCCTTCGTAAAGAATTTTCATGAAGGAAATGATGCGGGATTTTACTTTATGTGATACACCATGAGCTCTTCTTCATTCATAGCCTCATCTGCATTTCCGCCTTTACGTTATATTCTGTTTTTTCACACATTATTTTCATAGGTGCCTGTGTCTTACAATGATAATCTGAGGTAGCAAACAAATCAACTTTGCAGCTATAGCACTTAGTTATCTGTGTAGGTATGTACTTTGAATGCATCCAAGTTCACATTCACATTACTTAGCACATACTTAGCACAATTCCTGTTGAATAGTATTTAAGAGTCACTACAAATATGAAAAGATTAAAAAGTGATATATTTACTGTCTAAATTTAATTATTTTAAGATAGAATTTAAAGCATTGTGAATTTTAATTTTCTCGTAACTATAACCAAGGTATAAAAAGAATCTAATGCTCGGCCAGGCGTGGTGGCTCACGCCTGTAATCCCAGCACTTTGGGAGGC
>NW_016808856.1:37676-47962 GCF_001698545.2 Rhinopithecus bieti
ACCACACCCTCAAAAAAAAAAAAAAAAAAAAAAAAAAAAAAAAAAAAAAAAAATTTAGCCAGGCATGGTGGTGGGCGCCTGCAGTCCTAGCTACTCAGGAGCCTGAGGCAGGAGAATGGCGTGAACCAGGGAGGCAAAGCTTGCAGTGAGCCGAGATCGTGTCACTGCACCCCAGCCTGGGGGACAGAGTGAGACTCCATCTCAAAAAAGAAAAAAAAAAAAATCTAATGTTCTGCAATGACATTTAAATTGACCAAACTTCAAAAACTAAGGTCATGCTAATTCTAGATTGTTCGTGTACAACTTCTAACAAAATTTTAATCATGGCTGACAATAACAGTTCGTTTCTCAAGAGGATGTCCCTCTTTCATGCACCTTCATCTTATAGAAAATTCATGTTTATTTGTGTAGCAGAATCTAGTCAGATTATTTTTTCTTAATGTGTTTTTAAAATGTTAATCTATGAAAACTTCATTTTTATTACTACCTCAGAGCTATCTATAGCAAGTTGATTAAATAGCTTTGTCCCTGGATAATAGGAATTGAAAGAATATATATTATATACATATACACATTGATATATTTTGATCCTCTGGGAAAAGTACAGAATCTCATTTCAAATAGATGATGGTACAGCAAAGGGGCTTTCAAAATACATAATCAACTGAACCAAATAACTTGTATCAGGTCCTTGGTGGTAAAATGTCATTTCTAAACTGAAGCATGATAATAGTCCCACTAATTACATAGGTAGACTACCCAATCCCACAGGCATAAAATTAATATGATGGATATTATCTCCAAAAAACACAGGTTCACTAAGAGCAAGCAAGTGAATTATTAATAAATTCTAACTCCACCACTACTTCAGGCCAATTCCTTTGCATCCCTCTCTGCCTCAGCTACTTTAATGGCAAGAATTAACTGTGTCTCTAAATACCTAAGGAAATTGGTGATGTCTCAATAAAACCAGGCAGTATGAGTTGAGTGAGCATTCTCAATAGATAGGTCATGTCAAAATGGGGTAACAAGTCATTTTGATTGTTACTCTGAATATGGATGGTTCATGTTTCAGTTGCTTAGTCAGTGTGGCCAGAGGATGTGGATGCCACATTATTTACTGTATAAATACTATTTCTAGTATTCACATCTAGAAATAGGCCATGTGGTCTGGTCACAGAAGGACAAATGCTAATTTCTTGAACACTGGTAAATAAGAGTGTCATGTATATGCTAGGCAATTTACTTTTGGTTCTGTGTTCAAATACAGTAAAATATATTTAACTAGCTCACCAATTTATAATAAAAAATGTAAACATGGACTAATAACAAATCCATTACATGTTTAAGAAACCTTGGTGTAATGCAGAGGCAGAAGAAAAACAAGTTCTTTGGGCAGGTATCTCAGTACCTGCAAACCACATTTCACTGCACAGGAAGTTCATGTGATAAGTGAACCCTCAAGGGGACACAAAACAACCAATGTACCCATTTTATCCTATCCGAAATGAAGTTGACAAAAATAATGACTGAGCTGTAAGTTTTCCCTCAACACCACAGAAGGAATATTTATCCCCTACTAAAAAAGGTGAGACAATATTATTTCCCATCCCATAATGACTACATATCCCTGGCTTTTCAATGGCTTGTTTGGTGGGAGTGGTAATTATCCCTTGTCCTTATCATCTATCTGGTCTACAGCTAGGAACTAATGGCCTGTCATCTCTCAGCTCGAACAGGGCCAGTGGTCCTTCCTGTTAACTTGGCCTCACTTTCTCATCAGCATAGCTTGCTACCCAGAGAATTAGCTGTATCTCTTACTGCATCCCATGCCCAGTCTGTCCTGCAGTCTTCAACTATAGGATCACTTTATTCTATTATTGTGAAGACAGAGCAGGGATGGGACTTGACCCCTGTATCCCACCAAGGACCTCTATTGCAAGTTGGTGGCAGGCATGGCCAGCAGGAACCCCAAAGAGACCATCAAGACCTTGCACTGGAAATCTTACTCAAGATGCCTACCATTGATTGCAGGACCTTGAGGAAACTAATATAAGCAGCTCCCACCATAAATCTTACTCAAGGGGGTTTAATCCTATCTCCCAGCTGTGTACAAGTCCAGAGCAACTGAACTTCCACCATAGTTTCATTATAATACTAAACACATGCAGAGGTGAACATTTAGTATTTAATATGCTATTAAGACATGCAACAAATGAAGCATGTTATCAAACTGCACAGGTACCAGAAGTTCCCGACTTCTACATGCTTAAATGTCACTCCTTGCCCACGTTAGCCCCTTTAAAATTACCCTCCTGACTCTTAGAATCAGCCAGAAAACTGTTGTGCCACCTCCCTTGTGTTCAAACATAAACCCCTAATAAAAGCCTGTCTAGGAAACCTGCTAAACCTCGTGTCAATTTTTATTACACGAGAGCCTAAGAACCTGTTGTAACATTGTGTTGTCCCTCATAAGTGCACCATCAAATACTATCAGTTATATTTCACATTCCTACTCAGGACATCTCAGGACCTCTGCATGCTTTCTCTGCAACATGAAGACTGGGAAACCCCAAGGAACTGATCTTAGTCCCTCTCTCTGCCTAACACGCTATTCTACTCATTTTACACTGATGCAGCAGCTCCATGTGGCTATTAGAGTCCCTTGTAAGACCACCAAGATTTGAGAGGCACAGCAGACCATTTTCCTGTTTAGGCTTTCTTCTCAACCCCAGGCTGAAGACATGAGTGTGAAACACAGGTGTCTCACCATCTGATTCCCATACCTCTGATCTCTTGTCTTTTTCTCAATTCACAAGAGACTAGAAGGGGTGAGTGTATCTCTTAGAGGTCCTAGGTGGAAGCAATAGGAACCAGTTTCACCTAATTTAAACAGAAAATAAATTTATTCCTGGAAACTGGTTAGCTCAGACTCCAGAAGGGCTGAAGAACCATGCAGAGAGGCATCATAGCTATGCCCCAGAAGTACTGGAAGACATTACTGTCACCATTGCTGGATCTAGACATCACTGGTGCTGGACAACTGATGTGGCTGCCAGCACACCAATTCTATGCTTGCCAGAATGGATTTTTCAGTCTTATTTGTATCAATTTTCCATGTAAGGCCTGAGATAGGGGTTTCTGACTAGATAGACTTAACTGCAAAGTAGGCTGGGGAAGCAAATATCTGGCATTTTCAAGATTCTCTAGTGAAAAACCTCATGCAGCAAGCACTTCCCCAAACTCTGAAGGAGGATTTAGATGCTGGGCTGCAAAACACATGACAACTTTCCATTACAGTGTGGACTTTCTAATTTCTCTACCTTGCTAACCATTTTCCTTTGTAAGCGGTATAATGGCTAGGTGATATAACGGGGTGAAATGGTTTGGTTGTATCCTCCCCCAAATCTCATCTTGAATTGTAGCTCCCATAATCCCCACGTGTTGCAGGAGGGACCCAGTGGGAGGTAATTGAATCATAGGGGCATGTTTTCTTGTGCTTTTCTCATGATAGTGAATAAATATGAGAGCTGATGGTTTTAAAAAGAGAAGTTCCCCTGCACATGCTCTCTTGCCTGCAGCCATGGAAGACACACCTTTGCTCTTCCTTCAGTTTCCATCATGACTGTGAGGCCTCCTCAGCCATGCTCAACTGTGAGTCAACTAAACCTTTCCCTTATAAACTACCCAGTCTCAGGTAAGTCTTTATTAGCATCATGAGAATGGACTAATACAATAAATTGCTACTGGCAGAGTGGGATGCTGCTGTAAAGATGTGGAAGCAACTTTGGAACTGGGTAACAGGAAGTAACAGGAAAAGGTTAGAACAGTTTGGAGGGCTCAGAAGATACAAAAACGTGGGAAAGTTTGGAATTCCTAGAGACTTGGAGGGCTCAGAAGACGACAGGAAGATGTGGGGAAGTTTAGAACTTGCTAGAGACTTGTTGAAAGGCTTTGACCAAAATGCTTATAGGGATATGGACAGTAAGGTCCAGGCTGATGTAGTCTCAGATGGAGATGAGCTTTTTGTAAACTGAAATAATGATCACTCCTGCTATGCAAAAAGACTGGTGGCATTTTGCCCCTGCCCTAGAAATCTGCGGAACTTTGAACTAGAGAGAGATGATTTAGGGTATGTGAAGGAAGAAATTTCTAAGTGACAAAGCATTCAAGAGGAAGCAGAGCATAAACTTCTGGAAAACTTGCAACCTGACAATGTGATAGAAAAGAAAAACCCACTTTCTGGGGAGAATTCAAGCCAGCTGCAGAAATTTAAGTAACGAGGAACCAAATATTAATCACAAAGACAATGGGGACAATGTCTCCAGGGTACGTCAGAGGTCTTCACAGCAGCCCCTCCCATCACAGGCTAAGAGGAATAGAAAGAAAAAATGGTTTCATGGGCCAGGCCCAGGTTGCTCCTTGCTGTGTGCAGCCTTGGGACTCGGTGCCCTGCATTCCAGCTGCTCCCACTGTGGCTAAAAGGGGCCAGTGTACAGCTCAGGCTGTTGCTTCAGAGGGTGCAAGCTCCAGGCCTTGGCAGCTTCCCCGTGGTGTTGGGCCTGTGGATGCAAAGAATTCAATACTTGAGGTTTGGGAACATCCACCTAGATTTGAGAGGATGTACGGAAACATCTGTATGTCCAAGGCAGAGGTGCGCTGCAGGCACCTCTGAGCAGAGCTCTCATGGAGACCCTCGGCTAGGATAGTGCAAGAGGGAAATGTGGGGTGGTAGCACCCACACAGCATCCCCACTGGAGCACTGCCTAGTGGAGCTGTGAGAAGAGGGCTGCTGTCCTCCAGACCTAGAATGATAGACCCACCAAGACCTTGCACCATGAGCCTGGAAGAGCTGCAGACAATGCCAGCCCATGAAAGCAGCCATGAGGGGGGCTGTACACCCTGCAAAGTCACAGGGGTGGAACTGCCCAAGGCCATGGAAACTCACCTCTCGCATCAGTGTCACCTGGATGTGAGACATGGAGTCAAAAGAGATCATTTTGGAGCTTTAAGATCAGACTTGCATGGGGCCTGTAGTCCCTCCATTTTGGCCAATTTCTCCCATTTGGAATGGGTGTATTTACGCAATGCCTACACTCTCATTGTATCTAGGAAGTGATTAACTTACTTTTGATTTTACAGTCTCATAGGCGGAAGAGACTTGCCTTGTCTCAGATGAGACTTTGGACTATGGACTTTTGAGTTAATGCTGAAATGAGTTAAGACTTTGGGAGACTGTTGGGAATGCATGATTGGTTTTGACATGTGAAGACATGAGATTTGGTTTGGCTGTGTCCCCACCCAAATCTCATCTTGAATTGTAGTTCCCATAATCCCCACAAGTTGTGGGAGGGACCTGGTAGGAGATAACTCAATCATGGGGGCAGGATTTCCCATGCTATTGTCGTGATAGTGCATAAGTCTCACAAGATCTGATGGTTTTATAAAGGGCAGTTCCTCTGCACATGCTCTCTTGCCTGTCACTATATAAGACATGCCTTTGTTCTTCCTCCACCTTCCACCATGACTGTGAGGCCTTCCCAGCCATGCTCAACTGTTAGTTGATGAATCTTCTTTCCTTTATAAATTACCCAGTCTCGCGCATGTCTTGATTAGCAGTGTGAAAACATGGGGAAACAGTTTCCCTCCCCTCCACCTTTCTCAGGTGCTATAATGGTATAATGGTTACTGGTAACATGATTTTGAGATAGAGGAGGGGGAGATGTGATAGATTAATATTTTCAACACATCTCCATTAAACTAGAAAATCAATTAAAGTCACTCTTTCATACAGCTTTAGTGTCAAGCAGTTTTGTATCTCAAGCCGTGCATATTATACATAAACTATTTTATGATTCAGTTTTGATTTGTTTTAGAAATCTTAATTCACATGCTTATGTAAAACATACAATTCAGCAACCCAGGCTTCAATTCTTTAAAATTAGCAATGATGTTTCACCATAGGTTTATAAATCAAGGATTTTTAGCTTTGGAGGTTGGAGTCCATGTTTAGAAACAATGCCTGACTATATTTTGTTTGTTTTTGCACATGATATTTTGTCTTTGTTTAAATCACAATAACAAGCTGGCATGTGAAACTGAGCCACATGCTGATAGCCATAACAACGGGGAAAAGGCCTCAAAGTCATTTTGAAGACCTTCATGACACATCTTTCCATCACAGGCCCAGAGGCCTAGGAGGAAATAGTTTTATAGGACAGGTTCAGGGCCCCACTACCCTGCACAACCTTAGGACACTGTTCCCCACCTCCCAGTTGTTCCAGCCTTGGCTCAAAGGGATTCAGATACTGCTCATGCAACTGCTCCAGAGAGCTTAAGGCACCTTAAGTATTAACAGCTTCCACATGATATTAAGGCTTCAGGTGTACAGAACACAAGAGTGAATGAGGCTTGGCACCTTCTACCTAGATTGCAGAAGATGGAAAAGCCTGGGTGTCCAAGCATAAACCTGCTGCAGGGGTGGATCCTCCACAGGAAACCTACTAGTGCACTACTAAAAAGAAATGTGAGGTTGGAGCACCCACACAGTGTACCCACTGCGGTACTGCCTATTGAAACTGAGAAGGAGGCCACTGCCCTCCAGACCTGAGAACTGTAGATCCACTGGCAGACACACCCTGTGCATGGAAAAGCCACAGGTACTCAATAATCAGTGACAGCAGCCTTGGGGGGTGAACCCTGCAAAGCCACAGGGATGGAGCCTTACAAGGCCTTTGGAGGCCACCCCTTGTACCAGTGTTCACTGGATGTTGGTCATGAAGTCAAAGGAAATTCTTTTGGAGCTTTAACGACTGCCATGCTGGGTTTTGAACTTGATTGGGGCCATAGGCCCCTTTAGGCTGTTTTTTTTCTTTGGAAATGGGAATGTTGAGCCAATGCCTATACCACCATTGTCTCTCTGAAGCAAGTAACTTGTTTTTGATTATACAAGCTAATAGGTGGAATGGATTTGCCTTGTCTCAGATGAGACTTTGGACTTTTGTGGTAATGCTGGAATAAGCTAAGACTTTGAGGGGCTGTTAGGAAGGCATCATTGTATTTTGCAACGTGAGAATGACATGAGATTTGGCAGGGGCCAGGGGCTGAGTGATATAGTTTGTCTATTTGTCCCACCCAAATCTCATGTTGAATTGTAATCCCCAGTGCTGGAGGTGGGGCCTAGTAGGTGGTATTTGGATCATGGGGGTGGATCCCTCATGGCTTGGTGCAGTCTTCATGATAGTTAAGTTCTTGTGAGATCTGGTCATTTAAAAGTGTGTGGCACCTACTCCGTCACTCTCTCGCTCCTGCTTTTGCAGTTTGATGTGTCTGCTCCCCCTTAGCCTTCTACCATAATTGTAACCTTCCTGAGGCCTTCCCAGAAGCTAAGCAGATGTTGACATCATGCTTCCTATAAAGCCTGCAAAATTGTGAGTCATTTTCTTTATGAATTGCTCAAGTTTCAGGTATTTCTTTATAGCAACTCAAGAACGGCCTAACACAAATAGACAATTCATAGACCAGGAAATACTAGAAGATTTTAAACATATGAAAGGGAAGAATTGAGCCTCACTCACAATGAAAGACAGGTAAAATAACTAAATACATTTTCCTATCAAATTAGCAAGATCAAAAGTCTAATATACTTTGAAATTTACCAACTTAATCATTCATAGTTTTACTAATATAGTTTGAATGGATGCCCTGAATTATCTCATACAACATGGAATTTATCCAGATTTGAGGTATATCTTCAGTTCTGTCAACATTGTGTAGAGTGAGGGAAAGAGTCTCATAAATTGTTGGTATTAATGCAAATTGCTAGAGCTTATATGGAAGAAATTTGGTAATATTAATATTAAAAATGCCACCAACCATATGACCCATCAATTCCACTGCTTGGCACTTTTCCCACTGATATAGTCACATCCATATACAAAGAGATTATATATGGTTTTTCAATAAACATTGTAATACCAAAGACTCAAAATAACCTAGGTGTCCATCAATAGGGGACTGGTTCAAAAAGCAGGCTAAGATACTACAAGTAGCTCATATAGGTAGCTCTGTATGCACAAAAAAGTGGAATAACCTCCAAGTAATACTTTTCAGATATATACATATATATATATATATGTATTATTATAGAGAGCAAGAGCGAGAGAGCACGAGTGAGTGAGCGAGACAGACGTGTCTTGCATACTAAAAAATGGGGAAAATTATGAGATTATTTAAGTGGAAGCTCACATGCCCCTGAATAATCAAATTTAATGCCATCATGTAATTGTGACTTATAAAATTTTACTGAAGTATCTTAGATAATACCAATTATTTTTTAAGCAAGATATAATATGAATTACTGACTCAGGGTAAAATAGCTGACACACTCCTAATGTGAAGGTTAATCAGATTAAATAGTTTAAAATGTACCAATTTAATTAATCATCCATATTTTTACTAATATAGTTTGAAGGAAATCCCTGAACTCTCATACAATATGGAAGTTTTCCATATTTAAAGTGTATCTTCAGTTCTCCCAAAGAAGGGACCATTTTATTTACAACAAGAAGTTGTTTCTAACATATCCTTCTTACAAGTGTTACTTTTCCTTAAATATAGGTTAGAGGAAATGAAATGTACAGCAACATATCTACCTTTATACACTGTAGAAAACACTATAGAACATTTAGAACTAGCAAATGAATAGTTCTCTCTCATTTGTTATTTTTATAGTCTAGTGATTTTGTGGAATCACTACATCATGGTGTAAATGATGTATAAAATGAAAAATCATCAGTTTCCTTTGCATGGAGAATATAGAGGATGCTTTGTAATTTATTTCCTACCTGTACTGTTGGCTACAGTAAAAGCTATTTTCTCACTCTCAAGTTGCCTTGATGCAGTATTTAACATCCAGTTCTACTAAAGACCTAAGGGACTCTGATGTTAGGAACTTAGTGTAAAAAGCGTAGAGATGCCAATCTTGCAACCAATCACTGGTTTAATTTTTAAACAGGCACCATTCAGGGTGGAAAGGTCAAAACCAGTTGTTTTAAGTCAAATGTGTACAATGTCACACCAATTTTAGTATTTAGCAAATTAACAGATAGTAATTTTAAAATTGAAAAGTATTAGTGTTTTGTTACAAATGTATCAAAGTATCACTTCACCCTTAGTTTTAGATTTGGATTCCTTGTGGGTTTGTGGACATGTGTATTCACACTCAGAGATAATACTTTTGGATGGCAATGACAAAATCTCCCGGATTACACACTTTTTCCGATATAATATATTTCCCACTGCCCAACTAAACTCCTAGACCAATATAAATCCTTGTGAAATAGAATACATGCTCAACAAAATGCTAAACCTGTGCAAGGAACTACAATAAATATCGAACTTTACAAAATACTTTTCTCACAAAATGTCAATGCAAACCTAGCAAGAAGCTATTAATATGTTTCTATGTATACTCACATGGAGTATTTTCAATTAATATGACTTACTCTTAATTTACTACCTCTTGTACCAAGTTAGCATAGAGTATATTTTTCTAAGATAAATTACCAGTAAGTGGAACCAATTGTCACATATGAGTCCCAGAGCTGAGGAAAAGTAGAATTTAACAAGGCCACTGTAGAAAAGATTGCTGCATAACTGTTCAAAATCATGTTTTAAAAGACTTTATACTTATGAAAAAAAAAATGCCAGCAGTAGATTGCTTGATTGCTTTAACAGAAGCCAAAGGATTTGGTAATCCCATTTTGTGGTGACAGAATTGTTCAGGAGCTCAGGCACAGGTAGTGAGGGTGAGCAGAGATGAAAGGGAAAAGCGATGGGGCAGAGAGTAGCTGAGGGGCAGAGACAGGATGGATTTTGTAAGCTGAATGCAGACCAGCAGCCGCAATGTTCTACCATTTGATCAGGTGCATTTGCTGAGCAGATAAATACAGGGTGGGTGGTTATACCACCACTGCCACATCATCCTTTTCGAATTGAGTCTAAATTGATTCAGGTTTTGAGAAGGCCCAGGAAGCACTGATGACCGCTGTAGCAGGAATAAACAGCCTTCGAATAAACAAAGGACATAGTGAAGTGAAGAGACATCAGTGGTTCCCGAGAAGACTTAGCAGCTCAAGAAAGGGGATGCGCAGGCAGAGTGTATAGGCCAAAGGAATATTGGAAAACTTATTAGAAAAGGTTTAACAGGAATATGTGCTATAACTTAGGGCATTTTACAGAGTTCAGAGGTAGAAAAACATACTGTAAATATATATATATATATA
>NW_016808856.1:48287-50153 GCF_001698545.2 Rhinopithecus bieti
AGAAAAATTACATCAATTCAATTACATAGAAACTTTGAAATTTGGTATTAAAAAGTAGGAAAGCTATCAGAAGAGAAGAATGTTTTCTAGGACTATACATAAAAGTGTTAACATCCTAAAGACTGATAACTCATGTAAATTAAGATTCATTAACATTCTCCAAAATACAGCATGTGAGGAAATATTCAGCTTTGTTAGTAATTGGAAGTGCAATTTACATCGAGTAGAAATGCCATTTTCCCACTTATGAAGTTGGCAATAATTTTTAAATGAAATACTTTATGGCTGTGCTATCAAAGAGGGCAACAACTAGCCACTTGAAATGTAGCTAGTCCAAACTCAGATGTGTTGTAAAGTATAAAATACACACCAGAATGCCAAAACTTAGTAAAATATCTCAATAATTTTATATAGATTAAATTTTGAAAGAATAATGTTTTACATATATTGGGTTAAAACCAATACTACATAAAATTCATCTATTTTTCCTTTTTATTTATGGTTCATGTCACTTTAAATTATAGATGTCGCTTATATTATATTTCAAGTAGACAGTGCTGCTATATGGTAATTAGGGGGCAAAGAAATAGTTACACTCATTTACTACTGTTGGGTGTACAAATCACAACAGCAGGATTTCTGGGTGACATTTCAGTGATCTTTATCCAAAGCACTTAATTCTTTTAAAAGTCACTGTACCTTTTGACTCAATAATTACAACTCTAGGACTCTATCTTAATAAAGTAATGAGACAGAACAATGATTAGACAGAAATAATTCATATGCAACATATATATTAATAATGAAAGATTAGAAACAAGGTAAGTGTTCAGTAACGGAAATAATTATAGTGTGCTCATTTATAACATGATAAAATACATATGATACAAAGTAAAAAAGAGTAAGATACAATACTGTGTATGGATTATTATCCCAAATGTGTGAAGAATGTACACACACACACACACACAGAGAGATAAATGCATGAAAATGTACCAACATCATAACAGTTTTTTCTGGGTTATAAAATTATCAATTATCCATGTCATTTGTGTATGTTTTTATTTGCAAAGTTTTGATAATAAGCATATGTTCATTTTAATTTAAAATTTAATTTTCTTTTTGAAAAAAAGTATTGCCTCCTAATTTGTACAAACTGATACAAATCACAGCTAGGTTAAGGAAATCATTAGCAATGAAACTCTCCAGCAGGAGCCATATGTTTAGGGAATATCCTAGTTGTATTTGCATGACAGCTCAAAGAATAGCTTAGAAAAGAATACAATATAGGGTCAAGTTTCAATATGAAAGGAAAACTAGCTTAACTCACCTTTTATCTAGGCTGAGGCTTTCTTGCTGGCTACCTGTTGGGTCAGGAACTTAATGAGCAAAGGAGACTAGACCTGGTGCGGATGGGTGTAACAGATACACAACCTTGAATAGATTTCTACCTCATTGCTCAAGATAAAGTGTTTTAAATGCCAACATATTATTTAAAAATTTTTCTCTATATACATTTGAGGGATACAAATGCAATTTTGTTACATGGAAATATATCCTTGCAACATAGTGATGAAGTATGGGCTTTGAGTGTAACCATCAGCCAAACACTGAACATTTTATCCTTTAAAGTAATTTCTCATCCCTCAATCCCCTTCCACCCTCCCACCCCTCCAAGTCTCCAACGTCTAATCATCCCACTGTATATCCATGTGTATACATTATGTAGCTCACATGTATAAATGAGAACACGTGGTATTCGACTGAGTTATTTCACTTACGATAATTGCCTCCAGTTCCATCCATGTTGCTGCAAAAAACATGACTTCATTCTGTTTTATAACTATTATTCTATGGTGTGTGTGT
>NW_016808856.1:53116-58169 GCF_001698545.2 Rhinopithecus bieti
GTAAACAATGGAGGAAATGCTTTGTTTAGCAAAAGAAATTTAAAATATCATGTGAACTATCACTATCACATGATTTAAATTGTGTTATTTTGTTTTTTAAAAACATTAGTGTCTTTTTATTTTTTGTTAGGAGATTTAAAAGAGACTGTATAGTGACGTAAGTGCCAGATCTATAATTCAACAAACTGGGGTTCCCAACCCAGCTGTATCATGTACAAGATGCCCTGATCTAACTCAGTGTAGGTTCTACCCATCTTTCAAATAAGAATTATAAAATATACCTGGTAGCTGTTATAAGAATCAAAGGATTGGTAGCATCAAGCAACACCAACATTGGTAACAACTTTTGTTTTCACAAAATGCAAACTGAACAATTTAGCCATCTCTACCACTGAGGACAACTAAAACATTGTAAAAAAGAATTAAAATGCCCATTAAACAAATTAAAGAGCTAATAATACAGTAAGAAATTTCCAGCAGCCAGAAAATCATAGATAAGAATCTGGATAAAAACTCAAAGCTATTTTGACTCTAAGGGTATACACTGATCCAAAAGGAGAAGCTGAGGAACTATGCTGCACTTTCAGTAACTTTGCAGACCTGAAGGAACAAAAGCCAAAACCCAGGGCCTACCTGATCAGAAATACTGATAAACCTTCTCTTTTTTAGGCTAAAACAAAGGACCTCACTTCCCAGGTTAGGATGCGACAAAAACAATCCCTCACACTGAATTGTACCCCACTTTGCAACATCTGGGATGTTCAGGGAAATTTAATCAAGAATATAAATAAAATGTTTAAATCTGAAACCAGTTGAGAGAAAAAAATGGAATAAGAAGAAAATCAGTCCAGCTGAAACCAAGAAAGGACAAAGAAAATACAGAATTCGAATAAAAAGCTCAAAATAAGATGAATTTAACCTAAATATATCAGTAATAATCAATGCAAATAAAAGAACTGCTCCAGTTAAAAGTTAGAATTGTAAGACTGTATTGGTGAAACACACACACACACACACACACACACACACACACAGGCCAGGCACGGTGGCTCATGCCTGTAATCCCAGCACTTTGGGAGGCCAAGGTGGGTAGATCACGAGGTCAAGAGATCAAGACTATCCTGGTCAACATGGTGAAACCCCATCTCTACTAAAATACAAAAAAATTAGCTGGACATGGTGATACGCACCTGTAGTCCCAGCTATTTGGGAGGCTGAGGCAGGAGAATCCCTTGAACCTGGGAGGCAGAGGTTTCAGTGGGCCAAGATCACGCCGCTGCACTCCAGCCTGGCTGACGGAGCAAGACTCCATCTCCAAAAAAACAAACCACCACAAACCGCCACAAACCACCACAAACCGCCAACGAGACAAAGACAAAAAAGCAGACAAAGAAAGAAACAAAAACAAAATCAGTTCTTTACAAGAAACAAATCTAAAACAATTTCAACTACAAGTTGAAAGATAGAAGATAGAGACATACATCACGCAAACACTAACAGATGCCTGGTGTACTTATATTAATAGTAAATTTTACTTTTAGGCAAAATTATTACCAAAGATCAAGAGAATCACTGCCTAATGATAGAAGATTTAAACAACTAGTAGGCTTAAGCAACCCTGAAATTGTATGCAACAAATAATATAAGCTAAAAATACATAAATCAAAATTTAACAGAGCTACAAGTAAAACTAGGCAGACATACAGTTCTGCTGGAAGATCTTAACATATAACTCTCAGTAACTAATAGAATGATCAACAGATAAGAATATAGAACATATTAACATCATAAACAAAACTGACCTAGTGGAAATATTTAGATCACCATATAAAACAGGAAAATATACATTAACCTCAGGAAAATGTAGATCATTTACCAAAAATATTAAGATATAGTTGGACATAAAGCATATCTCAAATTTTAGAGCACTGAAGTATATGTTCTCTGACCACAGAGTAACTAAAAAATGTTTTAAACAAACTAGAAAACCCCTGTATGTTTAAAATTAATATTCTTAAATAATCTATAGCCAAGGAAAAATTTGTAATGTTTTGAACTAAATCATAATAACTAATACCTATCAAGTTGCATGATATGCATTTAAATCAGTACTCAGAGAAACGTGTATAGCCTGAAGAACATGTTAGGACAACATAAAAATAAGTGAGCTTGAAATTTAGAAAGAGCAAAATAAATCCTCCAAAGTAGAAATTAGGAAATGCTAATAAAATAGGAAAACGAAAATATAGAGGTTCAAAAAGTTAAAGTTGGTTCTTAAAATAATGAACAAAATGTATAATCGTATGTGAAGAGTAATTAAAAGATAAATGACATTAAGTGTAAGAAATCAAAAGGAGACATGACTACAAATACAATAAAGATAATAAGCCTAAAAATGTAGACAAAGTGGACAAACTCATAATTAGCTTACCAAAATGTCAATAGAATATGAACAATCCTGTAATTATGACATACATGTATGTACACACACTAAAAATTCAACAGAAAGAACTTTATTAAATATCAAGTTTTATTAATCATTTGAGGAAGAAAAATTCTAATCTTATACAACTTATTCCATAACATTTAGAAAAAATTTATACTCAACTCATTTAGTGAGGCTAATATACCCTTGATACCTAAACCCAAAACAATGATTTGAAAAAGAGCAATTATAAGCCAGTCTTACTAATGGGCAGAGATATAAAGTGCTAACAAAATAGTAATCCAAACAAAAAAATAGAAGGATAATCCATTATGCTCAAGTCAGGATTAATCTCAGGAATTCAAAGTTGTTTAACATTAAATAATCAAAAAATATAATTTACTACATTAAACAGGTCAGAAAAGGAAAAATCTTTTATCATGTCAATACATGCAGGAAAAGCACTTGATAAACCAACACTGAGTCAAAAAGTAACTCTTAAGCAAATCATTCATAGAAGGTAACTTCGCTACCCTGATGGTAATTGTCTTCAAAACATATATTAGGCTGGGCACGGTGGCTTATATTAACAGACGTCATACTTAATGGTGATACATCAAAATTTCTCTCAATGCAGATTAGAACCTAAGGTTTTTCACACTTAAATAGTTCACAACCAGCCAGGAACAAGATAGAAGCAGCCTTTAACTGTAAAATGTGCCTTACAGTTTTTCCCTCGATAACATTGAACTTTATCTGAGCCCTGTGTTCCCAGAAAGCCGCTACAGTTAAGAAATATCCCTCTAACCCCAGTGTGTTCCAGAAAAGGGCAAACCACAAAGGGCTACTCTGTCTTCAAATATATTCCCTCATGACACTATCTACCTTTTCTGAGGACAACTTCTTAATTTCCTCAACAAAACTTAAGGCTTGCTCCTTTTCTTTGAGATAAAATCTTTCCCTTTAAAATTGGAAACAAGGTAAGAATATCTACTATAATTAGCCCTGTTCAACATTACTGCTTCATAATGTTCAACATTGTCCTAGCAAGGACAGTGGGACAAGAAAAATTCTAAAAGGTATAGGAATAGAAAAAGAAATCTAGTTGTCATTAGTTGTAGATAGGATCGTTCAAATTTTAAAACCCATAAGAATCTACAGTTAAAACATTAGAATGGGAAAATTTGTTTATTAATAAACCATTTGCATTAATAAAAGTTAGCAGGTTTCCTGGATAAAATATCAATAGAAAAGTATCAAGTGTATTTCTCTAGGCAATAACAGTTATAAATTTTTAAAAACCTGCCATGCACAAACAAACAAAAAAAAAAAATCAAGAACCTAGGAATAAAGACGCAAGACCTCTAGTGGGGAGGACTAATATTTTAGATATCACTAAGCCTGTATCAAAACATGTCATGTACCCCATCAATATACCAACTATGTAGTCACAAAAATTAATTTAAAAGGTTTAAAAATTTTATTTAGAAACATGTAGAAATACAAATAAAAGATGTGATAATTAAGGATTTGAATACTCACTGAAGTTGAAAATGTCATTTCTCCCCAAACTGACCTGGAGATTTCATATAATCCCAATTAAAATTATAACACAGGGATTATCAGTGCCAGCACAGATGTAGCAAGTGCCCCTTACAGCCTATCTTACTGATTATAGCTAAAAACTCTGGACCAAATACAAAAACAACTACCTGAGGGTTCTGAAAAGTAATAAAAGGCAAACTGGGGAGGTGATTCAATATTTACAAAAACAATTGATACAGAAAGGTTTCTTTCAGTGTTCTTTTATCTTCCAGCTTCAATCTGAATGTGGCATCAGTCACAGGACTGTACAGTGGAATTAAGTAGCCAAAAATCTGAAAGAAAGCCTGTCTTTGTAGCTAAAGGACCAACAAAAGGACATGGGAGCCAGTGAGTGTGAGGGGAACCTTGTGTTGGAGAAGGAGATCCTATAATTCCGGATTTGGATAGGAAAAGTCCCAGACTTAAGCCCTGTTTTTCTGACCACAGTACTAAAAAAAGGGGGTCATTAGAGAATGAGAGGAAAGTCCCATTTTTCTAGTTTTTTTCTCTGTCATTTTTCATGAAAATTATGTGACAGTAGCATAAGCAGCTAAACTATAGGAGAATCCCGTATTCATCACCAGGATAAAATAAATATAAGAAAGGGGGGGGAGGCTACAGTCCAAAGAGTGTGGAAGAAAATCCCAATTTTTTTTTCTTTTTTCAATAGAGATCATCTAACCTGAAGAGGAAAATGTTTAAAGAAAAAGATAGACAGATGTCCAGAAACCTGTGAAATGATATCAAGTGTTCATGTCATTGGAGTTCCATGAGAAAAGAATGAAATTGGTGCAGAAAATACATTCTAATAAATAAGGCCTAAAAGCTTCATACAATTGGTGAAATAGATAAATAGAGATATTTAAGACATTCAACTGAGAGCAAGACACATTCAACAAAACCATGCAGAGACACATAATAATCAGACTGTTAAAAAACTAAAGATAAAGTCTTGAAAGAAGCCAGAGAAAAACTGATACATTACAGATAAGGGGACACTGATTCAAATAGTTGAAAAATTTTATAAAAAATAAAGACCAGAAG
>NW_016808856.1:60433-65225 GCF_001698545.2 Rhinopithecus bieti
AAAAAAAAAAAAAAAAGAGAGAGACTCAATCTCAAATAGATAGATAGCCCTACCAAAGGTTAACAGATTAGGGGAGTTAGGGGAGTGGGGAATATTTGACAACAAGCATCACAAAGGCATTTTCAGTGGTGATGTAACTGTTCTGTATCTTGATTGTGGTGGTAGTTATACAACTTTATGTACTTGTCAAAACTTATGGAACAGTACACCCTAAAGATTTTTTTTTTTCATTTTACATTATGAAATTAAAACAATTAAAAGTTAAACACCTAAAGGTTTTGGTAAAGGTTATTTTGGCAAAGTATATGAGAATGTGAGTGAGTGTGACAAAGAGAGGAATTATGTTTGTGCATGTGAATTTAACAAAGCTGACTCAAAGTTGTATGGAAATTTACGGGGTCAATAGCCATGACACTCATTAAGAAAAAGGTGAAAGGTCTTGCTCTGTTAAATATGAAGATTAAAAGTATTACTAATTATATAATGAAATATTGGTGCTAGAATAGACAAGTAGAGCAACAGGGAAGAAAAAGTCCACAAACAGACCCATATGTGGAGAGACATTTGAATTAGAGCAAGGATGAGAAAGGATAATCTTTTTAGTAAAAAATGCTGGGATAATTGAGTAACGACATGAAAAAAAGTTAAACTGAACCTCCAACTCACTCTTGTATTACCAACTCCAGGTGGATTTAAGACCAAAATGTGAAAATGTGAAAGTTTAAAGCTTTTTCATAATATAGAAGAATGTCACATATGGAAATATTTTTAAGATGAGACACGAAAAGCATAAAGCATACATGATAAATTCAAGATGAATTTATATCAGTTATATATGATTTTCTCATAAAATTATCTTGAAATTAAAAATGTCCATCAAAATACACAATAGATAAACTATAGAACGTAAGAAGGTATTTGCAGTATCAGTGGACTCTTCTAGAATACATAGCTCCAACATATAAATGTGAAAAAAATGGTCAAAAGATGGGCAGGCATGTCAAAGAAGTAAAAATGATGAGTGTATATACATGGAAAGGGTACATGATTAGAAGGGTCTCTCAGGGGCTTCCTGGTGCCAATGATATTATTTACTTGATTACTGGTTACACAGTTATCTGAATTAGTCATGATTTTGTATATCTGTTAGAATGTATATTTTATGTTACATGTGAAAGATAAAAATCAAGATGTTTATAGCCAGTTATTTCTGTAACACTTTCTAGCAAAAATGAGTAAGATGGTAAATTGTCCTTAATTTTATTTATAGCAGACATTTACTTCAGGTAGGATATGAAAGTTGCATTGCTTTAAATAAAATCACTGGTACAATAGAAAACTATTTTTGATATTATTGTGTGGTAAGTTTTCTTACTATTCAAGCTCAAATTTGTGTTCTTATCCATACTTAATTCTTGGTATAAGAAATGAAAGTATGAAAGCTAACTCACCTACTTCCTAGCTGTGTGCTCCTGACTGACCAAGTCACTGACTCCTTAAACTTCTGTTTCCGCTTCATTATAGAGGTAATAACATTATCTATGTCTTCTGTTTCTGGTGGGGATTAAATGAAGTACCTTTTGCAGAGTATATAGCACACAGTAAACATTTAACACTTGGTCATCGCAATCATTATTAATGTATAATTGTAGTAATTGTATTCCTCAGCTAATTTAAGTAAGAGCAGTCAAACAGTCCTTGATTGCATTCCAGTCTGTGCTACTTCTTAGTAGGTGACTGTAACCTCTCAGACTTTCAATTTCATCATATGAAATGGAGATAAGTACAGTTCTTTAGTTGTAGGGCTTAAATTAGAAGATGTATGCAAAATCTCAGGGTCTGAAATTTGGCAGATACCGCTAAGCATGCAGTTATATCACTCCAGAGGACTCTACTATGGGATAATACCATGGCAGAAACTCAGAGAATGAATCAACTTAGATTTTCTAAGTGATTTCCCAGTGAGCCTCTGCTCCTTGAGCATTCTCAAAGTGTTACAGCTATAGCTGTTCTGTTTTTTGTCAGACGTCACATCCCTTCTGATAGTTTGTGTATTTTTCCCAGCCCAAATCTCACGTTGAATTGTAATCCCCAATGCTGGAGGTGGGGCCTGATGGAAGGTGTTTGAGTCATGGGGAAAATCCTTCATGGCTTGGTGCTGTCATCATAGTGAGTTCTCTCAAGATAACATCTTTTAAAAGTGTGTGGTACCTTCCCCATCCCGCTTTCACCATATGAGATGCCTACTCCCTTCACCTTCAGTTATGACTACAAGCTTCCTGAGGCCTTAGAAGCCAATGAGATACCAGCATCATGCATCCTGTAAAGCCTGCAGAACCATGAGCCAATTAAACCTATTTTCTTTCTAATTTACCCAGATGTAGGTATTTATAAGCAATGCAAGAATGGTCTAACAGAAAATTGGTACTGAGGACTGTGGCACTGCAATAAAGATAATTGAAAATGTGGAGGCAGTTTTGGAACTGGGTAACAAGCAGAGGTTGGAAGAGTTTGGGGGGCTCAGAAGACAGGAAGATGAAGGAAAGTTTGAAACTTCTTACAGACTGGTTAAGTGGATGTGACCAAAATGCTGATAGTGATATGGACAGTGAAGTCCAGGCTGCTGAGATCTCAGGTGAAAATGAGAAACTTAGTGGGAACTGGAGCACAGGTCAGGTATGTTAGGCTTTAGCGAAGAGCTTGGCTACATTCTGTTCATGACTCGGAGGTCTGGGGAAGTTTGAGCTTGAGAGTGATGACCCTAAAATATCTGGTAGAAGAAATATCTGGAGCAGCAAAGTGTTCAAGATTTTGCTTCTAACAGCCTATGTTCAGATGCAGCAGCAAAGAAATGACTTCAAGTTGGAACTTATATTTAAACAGGAAGCAGAGTGTTAGAGTTTGGGAAATGTGCAACCTAGCCACATGGCAAAGAAAGAAAAACTTTTTAGGAGAGGAATTCAAATAAGCTGTGGAGCAACCAGTTTCTGGAGATAGTTGCATACATGAAAGAGAGCTAACTGCTGACATTAAAGACAATGGAGCAAAGGCTTTGAAGGCATTTTAGAGTCCTTCCTGGCAGCTCCTCCCATCACAGTCCCAGGACCCTGCTGCTCTAAATAGCCTCTGGAGAGTGCTCCCAACATCCCAGCTGCTCTAGCTGTGGCTCAAAGGGGCCCAGGTACAGCTCAGGCTGCTATTTTGGAGAACGCAAGTCATAAGCCTTGGCAGCTTCCACATGGTGTTAAGCCTTTAGGTGCACAGAATATAAGACTGAACATTTGGCAGCCTCTGCTTCGATTTCGGAGGATGTATGGGAAATTCTGGGTGCCCAGGCAGAAGCCTGCTACAGGGTAGAGCCCCCTTAGAGAATTCCTACTAGGTCAGTTCCACGGGGAAATGTGGGGTTGGAGTCCCCACCCAGAGTCCCCAACGGGGCACTGCCTGGTGGAGCTATAAGAAGGCATCCACTGCCTTCCAGATTTCAGAATGGTATACCCACTCTCAGCTTGTATCCTCAGCATGGAAAGCCACAATCAGTCAAACTCCAGGCCTTGAAAGCTGCCTCAGGGGCTGAACCCTGCATAACAGGGGCAGAGCTGCCCAACGATCTGGGTGCCCACCCCTTGCACCAGTGTGCCCTGGATGTGAGACATGGAGTCCAAAGAGATTATTTTTGAACTTTAAGATTTAATAACTGCCTGCTGGGTTTCAAACCTGCATGAGGCCTGTAGCCCCTTTCTTTTGGCCAGTTTTTCACTTTGGAATAACAATGTTTACCCAACGCCTATTCACCCCTTGTCTCTTGGTGAAAAAAAAAAGTTTCATAGGTGGAAGGGATTTGCCTTATCTCAGATCAGACTTTGGACACTGGACTTCTGAGATAATGGTGGAGTAAGACTTTGGGGGACTGTTAAGGTATGATTGTATTTTTGCAGTGTGAGAAGGACTTGAGATTTTGGATGGGCCAAAGGCAGAATGACATAGTTTGGACATTCATCCCTCCCAAATCTCACGTTGAATTGTAATTCCCAATGCAGGAGGTGTGAATTGGTGGGAGGTGTTGGGGTCATCGGGCAAATCCCTCATGGCTTGGTGCTATCTTCGCAATAGTAAGTTGTTGCAAGATCTGGTCATTTAAGAGTATGTGGCACCTCCCTTCTACTCTCTTCCCATTTCTGCTTAAATCCACCATGATTGTAAGCTTCCTGAGGCCTCCCTAGAAGCTGAGTAGATGCCAGCACCATGCTTCCTATAAAGCCTGAAGAACTGCGAGTCAAACCTCTTTATAAATTACCCAGTGTCAGGTACTTCTTTATAGCAATGCAAGAATGGCCTAATATAACTTCTGCATTAAAAGAACTACAAAACACTGATAAAAGCAATCAGATGACACATACAAATGGGAAAACATCCCATGCACTTGGAAGGGAAGAATATTATTCACATGACCATACTAACTAAATAATTCTACAGATTAAATGACATTCTTGTCAAATTACCAATGTCATTTTTTACAGAATTAGAAAAAAAAACATCCTAAAAGGTCATATGAAACCAAAAAAAAGATTTAATAGCAAAGCAATCCTAAGCAAAAAGAGCAAAGCTGAAAGCGTAACATTACCTGACTTCTAATTATATTACAGTTCTATCTATAGTAACCAAAACAACATGGTACTGGTATAAAAATAAACATATACATCAGTGGAACAGAATAGAGAACCCAGAAATAAAGCCACCTACATACAACCAAGTGATCTTCAACAAAGTCAACAAAAATATATGCTGGAGA
>NW_016808857.1:0-2852 GCF_001698545.2 Rhinopithecus bieti
TTTACTATATATAAGATAATGCCACCAAAAAACAGTAACATAATTACTGCTTTCTTTTAGATTGGATGCCTTTTTTTTTTTCCTTTTGTCCTTTGAGACAGGGTTTCATTCTGTCACTCAGGCTAGAGTGCAGTGGTGCGATCATGCCTCATTGCAGCCTTAAGCCTTAGGCTCAAACAGTTCTCTCACCTCAGCTTGCCAAGTATCTGACACTACAGGTGTGCATTTTCCACACCTGGCTAATATTTTAAAGTTTTGTAGAGATGGGATCTCACTAAATTGCCCAGGCAAGTCTCAAATTACTAAGCTTAATCCTCCTGCCTCAGTCTCCCAAACTGCTGGGATTGCAGACATGAGCCACTGCACCTGGCTGGATGTCTTTTCCAAAATTTTCTTGCCTAACTGTTTTGGCTAGGACTACCAGTACTGTGTTAAAACAGAAGCTTTTACAATGTCATTAAAATGACACAATGTACCCTTGTATTGGAAACCCCGTTCTTCTAAATACAAAATTTGCCAAGCTTGGTGGTGTGCGCCTGTAATCCCAGCTACTCGGGAGGCTGAGGCAGGAGAATCACTTGAACCTGGGAGGTGGAGGTTGCAGTGAGCCGAGATTGTGCTAGTCCAGCCTGGGCGATACAGCGAGACTCCATCTCAAGAAAAAAAAAAAGAAAATGAGACTGATAACTTTCATCAGAGCACAAAGCATCTGATTGATTACAAGAAAATCTAAACATCTATTTCACTTGAAAAGTATTTTGTCTTAGTAGGAACAAGCTTAGAAATTTAAATCCTATGTGACAAATAACTATATGGTTGAATAGTTGATTTATTTACTCACCTCATAGATTTATTAAAACACTAATTAAAATGCTAATACCATAGGTTACTTAGAACCCTGCCCAGCATATAGTAAACTGCCAATTATTACCTATTTGTTAATAACTATTATTCTATAATTTTATCTTCTTTACAATGAAGATTACTAGGACTGTGTCTTATAGATTTTCTTTTACTTTCTTTTCTTTTTTTTTTTTTTTTTTTTTTTTTTTTTTTTTTTTGAGACGGAGTCTCGCTCTGTCGCCCAGGCTGGAGTGCAGTGGCTGGATCTCAGCTCACTGCAAGCTCTGCCTCCCAGGTCCACACCATTCTCCTGCCTCAACCTCCGGAGTAGCTGGGACTACAGGCGCCCGCCACCACGCCCAGCTAGTTTTTTGTATTTTTTTTTTTTAGTAGAGATGGGGTTTCACCGTGTTAGCCAGGATGGTCTCGATTTCCTGACCTCGTGATCCGCCCCCTCGGCCTCCCAAAGTGTTGGGATTACAGGCTTGAGCCACCATGCCCAGCCTCTTTTTACTTTCTGATTTGCTGTATGCTAACTTTGCTTGTAATTTCACAAGTTCTGAGGTAATGTACTTGAATGTACATGTTACATAAAAAGTGAATTAAATAATTAATAGGCACCCCACATTCATTAAAATTTTTATGTGTTTAAATTTACTGAATATAAAAAGTTATTAGCAATTTCATTCACTTTTCTCAAACTATACAATCTAAATGATATGTATTTGTTTCTAATCGTTCATTTTGTGTATTAGTGTTTCATACCATATTGTACATTATTTGTGTTGTTCATATTATTTAGAAATGTAATAGTTTGCTTTGCTTCCAAGATTTCGTTATAGTCTTTACATTTTGTGTAAAAATAGCATGAAAATAATAATGACATAATAAAGAAGATTCTTCAGTACTATGTAAGTTCTTCAAATTTTCCCATCAAAGTATTTATGAATTATAATAATGCATTTTCTATGAAATGTTATTGCTTTTATTGTATACTAATGATTCAGGCTTCATGGCCTTCAATAGCAAAGACATGGAATCAACCAAGGTGCCCATTAGTGGTGGACTGGAAAAAGAAAATGTGGTACCTATACACCATGAAATACTGCATAGCTATAAAAACAGGACAAAATTATGTTCTTTGTAGCAATGTTGATGCAGCTGGAGGCCATTATCCTAGGTAAATGAATGCAGAAACTGAAAACCAAATAAGCATGCAAGTAAGCATGTTGTTACTTAGAAGTGAGAACTAAATACTGGGTATACATAAATATAAAGATGAAAACAATAGACACTGGGGACCGCTAGAGGAGGGAGAGAAGGCGACAAGGGCTTAAAAGCTACCTATTGGGTACTGTGCTCACTACCTGAGTAGTAGTAGTATCCAAAAGCTTAGCAGTACATGATATACCCATGTAACAAACCTACACATGAACCTAAAGTAAAAGTTGAAATTTAAAAAAACAAAACAAAATATGTGCTCTTTATGAATGTGCAGTCATAGTTGAAAATTATGGCTATCTAGAATTATTGTTAGTGGTATATTATGTTTATTCAATTTTTTTTGTTAATTTTGTTTTGTTAAATTTTCTTCTGGGCCGGGCGTGGTGGCTCACACCTGTAATCCCAGGACTTTGGGAGGCCGAGGCGGGTAGTTCACCTGAGGTCAGGAGTTCAAGACCAGCCTGGCCAATGTGGTGAAACCCCGTCTCTACTAAAAATACAAAAATTAGCCAGGTGTGATGGTGCGCACTTGTAATCCCAGCTACTCAGGGTGCTGAGGCAAGAGAATTGCTTGAACCCAGGAAGTGGAGGTGTAGTGAGCTGAGATTGCACAACTGTACTCCAGCCTGGGTGACAAGAGACTACCTCTGGAAAAAAAAAATTCTGCCATTTTACATTTCTGTGTTTCATATTTTAGAGCAGGCTATGTCACATTAATTGTGTTTTGTTTTATTTATTTAAAATAATTGTTTTAAATAAAATTGTATATGCCAGCCTTCAACTCT
>NW_016808858.1:0-7369 GCF_001698545.2 Rhinopithecus bieti
ACATGTATTGTCCGGAACAACTACTATGCAGGCGCTGGGTCAATGCTTTGCTACTCTTAATCCATGGACCCAAATGAAAACATAGATTTCTACAATCTCTGGAAATATATTGCTTTGGGCACTTGAATTGAGTCTACTTCTCCTGGTAATCCGATGCTCCCTCCGTCGCATCCAAAAACAAAGGAAAAAACAGGAACAAGTATGGGCTACCTTTCTAGGATTGAGGCAAAACAAAAGGGGAAATGCAGGGGCCACTGAAAACAATATACTAAGAATAGATAGGGCTCAAGGACAGTATCTCCAGTTGAACTTTTAATGAACTCCAGTAGGCGCCAAGAAGGCAGACAAATAAGGAAGAGCCTAGAGACAAGGAACTAAACAGAAGGTTACATCTGGGTAGAGAAAGTTTGTTTTGCATTGTGTTATTTCTGCTGACGTGAGGTTTATGGAGTATAAATAAAGTGAGGCAGAGGCTCTGCACGCGGCCGCCATGTTCTCTGTTTGTCTTTGTCTCTTGTGTCTGTTCATTCTTCACCACCCCCAGCACGGTCCTCAATATGTCAGTCTCATTGATCTCTTTAAAGAACCAGTTTTTAATTTCGATGATTTTCTCTATTGCTTTGTTTGCTATTTAATTGATATCTGCTTTGATATTTATTATTTCCTTTTTTCTACTTACTTTGGGTTTTTTTTTTCCTTTTTTTAAGTTCCTTCAGGTAGAAATTTTTTCTTTTATACTATAGATATTAAGTACAATAGTATTTTTCTTTATCTGCTACTTTAGGCACATCTTTTTATTTTATTTTACTTTAAGTTCTGGGATACATGTAGGCACATCTCTTAAATGTTGACATGTAACATTTTCATTTTTGTCCAGTTTACAATGTTTTGAAATCCCACTTTAGATTTATTCTTTTACTTATAGTTTACTTACAAGTGTGATATTTTGTTTCCAAATATTTGGGGATTTTCCAGTTATCTTTCTATTACTGAATTTATTAAAACTTCCTTTTTGGCCAGAATACAGTCTACCTTGGTAAATGTTTCTTGTGTACTTGAAAATAATGCATTTTCTACTATGGTTGGGTAGAGTGTTCTATAAATGTCCAGTAGTTCAAGTTGGTTTATGTTCTTTCAAGTCTTCTGTATCTTTACTGAAGATACAGATTTTCTGTCTACTTTTTCTATCAGTTATCATGGAGGAATGTTAAAATCTTTCATTTTAATTGTGAATTTGCTTATTACCCCTTGCAGTTTTGTCAAGGGTTTTCTTTCTGGTATTTTGAAGTTCTGTTATTAGGTGTAGAAATATTTTGAATTTTTTAATGCCATTTGATTAATTAACCCCTGAACATTATAAAATGACCCTCTATATCTTTGGTAATATTTCTTTCTACGAATTGTCTAATATGAATATAGTCATTCTAGCTTTCTTTGATGGCCTGGTGCCGGAGTTTGAATATGACTTGTCTCCACCAAAACTCACATAGAAATTTGATCCCCAATGTGGTGGTATTGGGAGGTGAGCCCTAGTGGGAGATATGTGGGTCATGAGGGTGAATCTCTTATGAATGGCTTGTTGCTGTTCTCATGGTAGTGAGTTCTCACTCTTGCAAGACTGAATTCATTCTTGTGGGACTGATGCTTTGAAAGTAGGTTGGTATAAAGCCTGGATGCCCCCTCAGGTTTTGCCTCTTTGCATATATTTACTTCCCCTTTGACTTTCTTCACTATGTTGTGATGTAGCATGCTCAGCCCCTTCTGTGTGATGCTCTATGTCACCTCAGGACTCTACAGAGAGTTCCAACAGAAAGAGGCCCTCAGTCTTGGAACTTGCAGCCTCCATAACTGTAAGAAATTTTTTTTTCTTTAGAGATAACCTAGTTTTGGATGTTCTGTTATAAGAAACAGAAAACAGACTAAGGCGGAAAACTGGTACCAGGAATGGAGTGTTGCTGTAAAAATACTTGAAAATGTGAAAGTGGATTTCAAATTGGGTAATGGGCAGAGGTTGAAAGACTTTGAAGGATTAGGCTTGAAAAAGGCTGTATTTCTATGAACAGACCAGTAAGGGTGGTTCTGATAAGGACTCGGAGGAAGACAAAAAAAAATGAGGGAAAATTTGAAGCGTTTTAGAAATTAAATGGCTGTGACCAAAACATTGATAGGAACATAGACATTAAAGGCCATTTTGACGAAGTCTTAGGTAGAAATGAGGAGTATTTATTTAGGAACTGAAGCAAAGGTCACCCTTGTTACATTGTAGCAAAATTTTTGGCTGCCTAGTATTCACACTGTAGGACCTTGTGGAGGACTGAACTTAAGAGTGACGGACTAGGATATCTGGTGGAAGAAACTTCCAATCAGCAAAGTCTCCAAGAAGTGGTATGGTTACTTTTCACTCCTCATGCTCAATTATGGGAGCAAAGAAATGACCTAGAGGTATAATTTATAATTAAAAGGGAAGCAGAGCATAAAAATCTGAGAAATGTTTAGCCTACCTATGTGGTAGAGAATGAAAAGGTGTTTTCAGAAGAGGAATCCAAGGGTGCAGTCAAGTGACTGCTTTACATAATAGTGAAAACAGTGAGAAAAAGACCATGGCAACATTTCAAAGATTTTCCAGGCTGCCCCTCCCATTCAGGCCCTGAGAAAATAGTTTTGGAGGACACGCCTGAGGGACTGCTGCCTTGCATTGTTTCAGGACACTAATTCCTGAATCCTAGCTGCTCTGGCTGAAGCAGCCATGGCTCCAGTGGCCCTAAGTGTGACCCAGGCTTCCACTTTGGAGCAGTCAGGTGGTAAGCTTTGGCAGCTTCTACAAAGTGTTAGGGCCACAGGTGCACGGAATGCAAAAGCCATAGAGGCTTGGCAGCTTCCACCTAGATTTCAGAGGTTGTATCATAAAACTTGGGAGACTAGGCCAAAACCTGCCTAAGGGAAAGAGCCACTACAGAGAATCCCCACTAGGACAATACCTACTGGATCCATAGGTGTAGGCCACTACCAGACCCCAGAATGGTCGAGTCAGTTGCAGTGTGTAACCCTGGACTGAAAAGTTATAGGCATCTGATTCCAATCTATGACAGCAGTCATGTGAGCTATGCCTAGCAAAGCTGTCAGAGGCATTTGAACCAGAGTGACTCCAACTTAAATAGGGTAAAACGACGCTGAGACCTACTGGGTTGCATTCCCTGGAAGTTAAGGCATTTTCAGTCACACAATGAGATAGGAGGTTGGCATGAGATACAGACCTTGCTGATAAAACAGGTATCAGTAAAGAACCAGGCTAAAGCCCACCAAAACCAAAATGGCGACAAGACTGACCTCTGGTCATTCTCACTGCTCATTACATGTATAATTATAATTCATGTAAATTATAGCTTAAAATTTAGCATTAGCATGCTAAAAGACACTCCCACCAGCACCATGACAATTTACAGATGCCATGGCAATGTCAGGAAGTTACCCCATATGGTCTAAAAAGGGGAGGAACCCTCAGTTCTTGGATTTGCCCACTCCTTTCCTGGAAAACTCATGAATAATTCACCCCTTGTTTAGTATATAATCAAGAATGAACTATACAAATGAGCAACCAGCAGCCCATGCCCCTGCTCTGCTTATGGAGTAGCCATTTTTTAATTGCTTTACTGTCTTAATAAACTTGCTTTCACTTTACTCTATTGACTCCTTGAATTCTTTCTTGTGTGAGATCCAAGAATCTTGTCTTGGGGTCTAAATCAGGATCCCTTTCTGGTAACAAAGCCATGAGCTGGGACTGACTGCATGAGGGCTTGGGAGTCCATCCCTCATACCAGTGCACCAAGGATGTGGGACATGGAGTCAAAGAAGACTACTTATGACCTTTAAGATTTAATGTCTGCTCCCTCAGGTTTTTCATTTGCTTGGGCCTGTCGTTGCTTTCTTTTGGATGACTTTGCCCTTTTGTAATGGGAATATTTACCAAATGTCTGTCTCGCAATTGTGTCTTGGAAGTAAATAACTTGTTTTTTATTTTACACTCAAAACTGGAAGGAACTTGCCCTGAGTCTCAGATGGGACTGATTTTTGGCTTTTGTTTTGGTGCTAACACAAATTAGGACTTTGGGAGACTATTGGGAAGGAATGATTGTATTTTACATGAGAGATGGACATCAGTATTGAGGGGCCAGGAGTGGAATGCACTGGTTTATATATGGTTTTTCACGATCAAACTGAGGTTAAAATTTGATCCCCAATGTGATGGTGTTGAGAGGTGGGGACTCGTGGGAGGCATTTGAATCATGGGGGCAGATACTTCACAAATGTCTGGGTGTAGTTCTTGTGGTAATGACTGAATTCTTGCTCTGGGAGATTGATTAGTTCTCACAGAAACTGATTAGTTCCATTGAACATGTTTTGTTATAAAGTGAAAGTGTTATAAAATTAAAGCCCCTTAATTTTGCTTCTTCACATATGTCCACTTCCCCTTTGACCTCCTCTGGTATGGCTTGACCCAGCACATGGACCCCACTAGATACCAACACTGTGCTTCTCATACTTCCCAGTCTGCAGAACTGTGATCTAAATAGACCTCTTTTCTTTATAAATTACCCAGTCTCAAGTATTCTGTTATAGCAATACAGAACAGACTGAGACAATTGTTATATCTTTCTCTACTTCTTACTTTAAATCCGTTTTTGTCTTTATATTTAAATTGGGTTTCTTGTAGGCAATGTATCATTGAATTTTGCTTATTTTGTTGTTGTTCTTAAAATCCAGTCTGTTGACTTCTAACTTTTTTGAGCTGATGATAAAAATTTACATATTTATTGTATGTAGCATGATGTTTTGTATACATTGTGGAATGACTAAATGAAGCTGTTTAACATACATATTATCTCACATACTTATGATTATTTTAGTGGTGAAAGCATGTAAAATCTATGCTTAAATTTAATGTTAGCAATTTTCAAATATACAATATATTGTGTTGTACTTTTCTCTAATTTGGTCTTGAGGTCTCTCTCTGGAGAGTGGCTACAAATTTTAGTCCTGCCCTGATGGGGTTCCAGGGGAAATGGTCTTAGATGTTTACAGTGTGTTTTTCACAGGATACTTCTTTATCTTGGCAGATGACTGAATACCTAAGTGTCTGATCAGTGACCAAGTGTCCTCGTCTCAGGAAACTTGTTTATACTGACAGACAATCTGTCTTGTCTGACTTGTATCTAGTTTATTCATAGCAAGATAACCATTCTCTAGGAGATCCCTGACCAGGAAAAAAATTATGTTCAAATATGCTGGTCAGGTGAGACACAGAAAATATAACATAACAAAACACATGAAATAACAGAAGCAGTGTATTACTTACAAATCCCAGAGAGAAGGGGTTAGCATACCTCACAGGATCAATGGGATGCGGGGGTCATCCAGGACATATGCATATTTAACCAGTGGCTGGGAAGCAGGAGAGATAGAGCAAGGGTCGTGACGGCCAAAACCTTTTTTGGGGTCTGGGGCATTGCCCAAGCAGTTTCTTATGGGGAAGTCTAATTGGTGGGTTCAGAGAAAGTAGGCACAAGTTCCATGGAGGGATGCTGAGACTTAGAGGTGGTCACTGTGGCACATCTGCACTGTGCATGGGGTATTGTGGGGGTCACCAAGGTGAGTAAAGGATGAGTCTATATGACTCGTAAATAGATGGTCATTGGGAAATGGTGGTATAAGGCAGATATCTGGTTCTAGCACACTGAAAAACTGGGAGGAGGTGGAAAACTGGAAAATGTATCAAGAATGACTAATTCTTGCTTCTGGTTTGAGAAAGCTCAACTTATATTCAAAATGGATATAGAATAAATATAAAACTATGATAATACATTATTACTGACTATTTCACCACCATGTAGTACAGTAGATCTGTTGAACTTATTTCACTTGTCTCACTGAAGTTTTTTTTTTTTTTTTTTTTTTTCAGGGAGGGAAAGACAAAACATATTTATTCCAGGCCAGGTCTTAAAATGCATGCTGCACTGTTCCCTGTTATTATCGGCACCAACCAGGAGAGAACGTGCCTTAATGGCAGCTCCACCCAGAGCTTGCCATGTGACTGCTGTGAGGCTTCCTGTGAGTCCATATAGTCTTCTTCCTCATTGGAGCAGTCAGTGAGGTTTTCTACCCTCATAGCAAAGGGATCCTTAACTATAAATTCACTGTGCACAGAGAAGAGAAGAGGACAGTATCTGATGCATTGATTGTTCCTCATTTAAACTATGACTTAATCCGTATCTCAGGATTTAACTATCCTTATTTTCTGGTTAAATTTTTTTTTTTTAATTAAAGGAAGGGGGAGAGTGGTAAGGGGCAAAAGCAATAGAAATTACGCTGTGCTGGCATGGAGACTTTAAGTTCTAGTCAGACTGAAGGCCCATATAAACGGATGACTGAAGTTTTGTGTCCTCTGACGAACATCTGCCCAATCCTTATGCCCCCTAGCCTCAGGTTGCCCCCATTTTACTATCAGTTCAACTTTTTTACACTCCCTATGTAAGTGAGATCATATGGTACTTTTCTTTTTATGCCTGGCTTAACTCACTTAACACATCCTCCAGATTTATTCATATGGTCACAATGACAGAATTCCCTTATTTGTATAGCTGAATAGTATTTCATCATGTATATATGCCACATATTATTTATCCATTCATTCACTGATGAACAATTAGATTTATTTCATATCATGGCTATTGTGAATAATGCTGCAATGAACGTGGGAGTGCAGATCTCTCTTTTACATATTGATTTCAAATTATTTGGATTTATAACCAGTAGTGAAATTACTGGATCATATAGTAGTTCTAATTTTTGAGGAACTTCCATACTGTTTCCCATAATGACTGTATTAATTTACATTCCCACCAACACTGTACAAGGATTCTCTTTTCTCCACATCTTTGTCAATACTTCTTATCATTGGTCACATAAGACAAAAGCCATTTTACAGGTATTAGATGGTATTTCACTGTGGTTTTCATATGTATTTCCCTGATGATTACTGGTGATCTTTTTTTTCATATACTTGTTGGCTGTTGCTACACCTTTTAAGAAATGTCTATTGAGGTATTTTCCCATTTTAAATCAAGTTATTGTTTTCTTTTTATGAGTTGTTTAAGTTCCAAATATGTTTAGAATATTAAGTCTTTATCAGATGTAGGTTTTGCAAATATTTTCTTCCATTCCATAGGTTGTCTCCTTACTCTAGTAATTGTTTCTTTTCCTGTACAAAAGCTTTTTACTTTGGTGTGATCCCATTTGTCTGTGTTTGCTTTTGTTGCTTGTGTTTTTTGGGTCACACTAAAAAAATAAATAAATAAAAATAAATAAATAAATA
>NW_016808858.1:10024-33398 GCF_001698545.2 Rhinopithecus bieti
TCTTTAATCAATTTTGATTTTATAAGTGGTGCGGGAAAAGGGTCCAATCTCATTCCTGTGTGTAGATATCCAGTTTTCCAACCCCATTTATTAAATAGACTGCCTTTCCTCCAATGCATTTTCTTGACATCATTGTCAAAAATGAAGTGGCTGTAAACGTATGGATTTATTTCTAAGCTCTCTATTCAATTTTATTGGTCTAAGCATCTGTTGAGTATGAGTTTAGCTATGAATTTTTTATATGGCCTTTATTGTGTCATGGAACAGTTCTACATAATTTGTTGTGAGTTTTTATGAAAGCATGTTAAATTTTGTTGAGTTTCTTTTCTTCATCTATTGAGATTATCATAGTTTTTGTTTTTTTATTTTATTAATGTGATATATGGAATTTATTGATTAGCCTATATTAAACTGTTCTTGAATTCCAGGAATTAACCCCACTTGCTCATGGTGAATTATCCTTTTAATAAGCTGTTGAATTTGGTTTGCTAGTATTTTGTTAAGAATTTTTAATACATCATTCATCAAGGATGTTGGCCTGTGATTTTTTTTGCCCTTGTGTCCTTGTCTGGGTTTGGTATTAGAGTAATGCTACCTTTATAAAATGAGTTTGGAAGTGTTCTTTCTTCTTCTGTTTTTCAGAAAAGTTTGAGAAAGACTGGTATTAATTATTTAAATATTTGGTAGAGTTCAGCATTGAAGCCATCTGTTCCTGAAATTTTTCTGTGATGGGAGAATTTTTATTACCAATTTAATATACTCTTAACCATTATTGATCTGTTCAGATTTTCTGTTTCTTCATGATTCGGTCATGGTGGATTGTATATGTCTAGGAATTTATTCATTTCATTTAAGTTAAATTTGTTGGCATATAATTGTTTCAGTAGTCTCTTATGATCCTTTAATAAAATTCACCTACCATAAGTCGGATAAACGTATTTCTGTGGCATGGGTTGTAATGTCATTTCTTTCATTTCTCTTTTTATTTATTTGAGTCTTTATCCCTTTATTTGTGAATTCTCCCATAGTCTAGCTATGGGTTTGTCAATTCGGCTTATCTTTTCAAGAAAACAATCCTTAGTTTTGTTTATCTTTTCTATTGCTTTTATAATCTCTATTTTATTTATTTCTGCTCTGATCGGTATTATTTTCTTCCTTCTGCTAATTTTGAGCTTAGTTTATTCTTCTTTTTCTGTTTCTCTAAGGTTTAATGTTAGCTTATTTAGGATCTTTCTTCTTCGATGATGCAGGAATTTATTATTGTAATCTTCCCTCTTAGGACTATTATTTTTATGCATCCCATAAGTTTTAAATGTTGTGTTTCCATTTTCTTCTCAATATTTTAAAAAAAAATCTCTTTTGATTTATTCATTGGCCCATTGGTTGTTTAGGAACACATCGCTCAATTTTCACATACTTGTGACTTTTTCTGATATTTTTCCTATTATTGAATTCTAATTTTAGACCATTATGGTAAGAAAAGATACTTGATACGATTTCAATCTTCTTCAACTTGTTAGGGCTTATTTTGTGGTTTAATATATGATCATTCTGGAGAATCATTTGTGTGCAGTTGAATAGAATGTGTATTTTGCCGCTGTTGAATGAAGTATTTTTATATGTCTATTAGGTGCATTTCGTCTAAAGCATAGTTTAAGTTTAACATTTTCCTACAGATTTTCTCTCTGGATGATCTGTCCATTACTGAACATGGGGTATCGTATTACCCCATATGATTTTATTGTTGTCTATCTCTCCCTTCACGTCTATTAATCACTGCTTTTTATATTTTGGTACTTCCATGTTGGGTGAATATGTATTTGCATTTGTTGCATTTTCTTGATGAATTGATTCCTTTATCATTGTTTTAGTACATATTATATAAATATAACAGAACACCACGTATTCGGTAATTTATGATAGAGATTTACTGGCTTGCAGTTCTGGTGGCTGTAAAGTCTAAGACTGAGGGGCTGGCATGTGGAAAGGGCCTTCTTGCTGCATCATAACAGGACAGAAGGCATCACATGGTGAAAAGACAGAGAGAACAAGAGGGGATAAACCCACTCTGACAATAGGGAACCCATTCCTGTGATAATGGCATTAATGTATTCATGAGGACTGTTGTGTATAACTACAGGCAGTTTCTGACTTATGATGGTTTGATTTTCTGGTGTGAAAGCAATCCATATTAAGTAGAAACCGTACTTGGAATTTTGATCATTTCCTGGGCTAGTGATACTCTCTTGTGTTGCAGGGAGTGGCAATAAGCCATAGCTCCCAGTCATTCAGCCATGGGATCACAAGGGTAAACAGCCAATACTCTACATTGCACTGTGTTACCAGATGATTTCGCCCAACCGTAGGCTTATATAAGTGTTCAGAGCATGTTCAAGGTAGGCTTAGCTAAGCTATGATGTTTAGTAGGTTAGGCATATTAAATGCATTTTTGACATGATGTTTTCAACTTATGATGGGTTTATTGAGAAACAATTTCATTGTAAATCTCTCTCTATATATAATATAAAGATATATACATTTAGAGATGACAACATTACTCTCTCTCTACTTCAAGTACCTTTTGACTCTTCTCTTTTACCAGCTGTAAGCTCCTTGAGCTTAGAGACTGGTATTATTCATCCTTGCATCCCCGGGTCCTAGTACATGCCTAGAACATAGTAAGCACTCAGGAAAATTTTTAAATGAATAACTGTGTAAAAATGTTTGTTGGTAGAGCCTTCTTTTTCTCCAATAGCAGCTAGTTTATTTCAACAAAACTATAAGTCCCATTTTGAAGCAGTACGTTGGATTAAAATGATAAAAGAGATGATCTAGTCTTTTAAGCAACTGAAGCACATAAGCATAGGACTGTACTTGAGCAAAATCAGGATTTTACCAACCACAAGGAAGGAGAAAAATGGTAGACAGGTAGACAGATAAGTAATAAGTATTCTCAAAAGCACCTGTACCCTTTGTTTTGAAGAGAATGTTTTAAACATATTCTAAGTGAGAATTTTAAATAGTGTTTTAGACTGGTTTCATGACAGCATCTAACTTATATGACTGTAAATATTTCCAGAACACAATAAACTCCACTTCCATTCCAAGATGCTTCATGCAGTGTGTCACTTTGGATGGTAATTATATTGCATTAGGGAGACAGATTGTGCAGACTCAAAAGGGAAAGACTATATTGGTAAATTTGTCATCCACCCCCACAATGCACACCCTCTAACGAGGACAATTCTATTACTTCTGGGACCATCTTTATTTCACATTTATTATTTAAAAAATACAAGCTACCAGAGCCGAGTAACTCCTAAGTAGAAAGTACTATTTTTGTTTCAATCATCGAGATCTAGTTTTTTTTTTTTTTTTTTCCTATTTATATAGTTTGTGTCTTTATATTTTATCTTTGCGCGTGTATACATATTTTGTAAATAAAGTTTTCCTACTTATTTCTTTTCGCCCTTTTAAGACAGGGCAATGCTTAATTACCTGTCAGTCTTATTTGACAAGTCATTCAAATTTTCCAAGCCTCATTTTTCTCACCTGAAAAAAATATATAATTGAGTCATCTTATGAAGATTTCTTTCACTCTTAAAATAAGGAGCCAAATTATTTCTACACTGCAAAACGCTGAGCAAATTTTCAATATGAGGTTTGTGGTACATGGAAATGTGGTATTTATCTTTTTTATTTCAACAACCTTATACAGTGGCTGGAACATGTTCATACTCAGTACATATTTTAAAAGAATAAAATAAATAAGAAAGGAAGAAAGATGGAAGTAAGAGTAAGAGAAAAGGGAGGGAGGGAAGGAAAAGAGAGAAGAAACAGAGGAGGAATAAAGGAAGAAAAAATGGATGGGAGATGGAAGGGGGAAAAGGAAGAAGAGAGGGAGGAAAAAAGAAAATGGAATCGGAGAGAGAGAAGGAAAAAGTAAAGAAGGAAAGAAGGAGAAAATAAAAGAGGAAGAAGAAAAGGGAGGAATAACTATGACTATTATGTGATTAGTTGATTAATTTTGACTTTGACCTGTGTATGATAACAACTGATTTAATCATGGTAGCTGTTCTGTTCTCCTCCAAATAAGATAAGTAGATTTTTCAAAGTGACTAATGTTACATGAAGTTTAAACATGGTAGTACTGGAGTGGTGTTGGAGTGGTTGAAGTAGTTATATTTGCTACTTTGTTGTAATAGTATTAATATTACTGCCTTTGAAAATGAAACCGGAAAGAGACGGTTTCATTTTCAAATGCAATAGCTAAGTGGAAATGCTACAAGAGACTCATTCATTAAAGGGATTGCCCTTTTTTTCATACTTTTTAGAGAATTTATTAAAAAAAAAACAGCAGGATATTTTTAAAATAGTCTTAGATTCTTAGTCTTAAATTGGAAATAATTTCTTTGTTTATTTTGTCCTTAAGCATAAACTTGATTCATTAGTAGGGGCACACAAACAAACATAATTAGTACTAGAGAAATAGAAGGTATTTGTATCTTGCTCCAGTGTAAGAGTCAATTAATTCTGTGTGTGTGTGTTTGTGTGTGTGTGTGTGTGTGTGTGTGTGTGGTAGCTTTTTGACAAGCTAATTCAGATACATTTTTTAAAAGATGGTGATATTATTCCTCACATAAACCAATAATTCTGAGGTTGTTTTAGGAAGGAAGTGAGTCAGTGCTTTGGATGCATTTAATGGTAGCATTAATAATCATCACTACCATTAATTAAGCACCTGCTCTGAGCAAGGCACTGCACAAATGCTAGCTCATTTAATTTTTATGGGAACACTGTGAAGTTAGCATTTGCATCACAGTTTTGTAGTTGAGGAATCATAGATGCAGAGGGAATAGTTAAATTTTCAAAAATACTAGCTGATGGCTTTCCTCATTATGTCCACCTCTCCAAGGTCAGAGAGTGACTGAAGATCAAAGAGAAAATTAAAAAGAGAAAAAAAAAAAAAAACATTTCTAAGCCTTCTTTCATCTCAGAGAAACAACAACAAAAAGCAAAGGTAAATACAGACACACACACACACACAATATTTTAAATAAGACACTTAGCATTGTTCTAAGTTCTTTGCTAAAGCATTTCTGTGAATCTCCTAACACGCTTGTAAGAAGGACACTGTTTTCCTTATTTGACTGATGAGAGAAGGAAAGTTTGGGAGGTTAACTTGCCTCGCCAATTTGGCAAGTGATGGAATCTGTATTTGAACTCAAAATGCACATGGCTTGGAAGGCTGGAAGTAGGGCTGTGCCCCTTTCCCAGATCACACTGACCTTCACCTGCAGTGCAAAAACACTTTACAAGCACAGGACACTTAAAGTGATACAAAGACAAACAAGACATAGCCTTGAACTCAGAAAGCAAAATCTCAGAAAATATCTCGGTTGATGCAACATTTATGAGGAAGTGTGAGGTGGTTTACAAAATAGTCCTTGGAGGTCATAAACTGAAATATTAACTGGTGACCTTTTTTCTGTTGAGTAAATTTTTGATGGAGAAAGGGCCTTCTAGCACCTTGGAGGGAGCCGACCTTATTATGATGAAGGAGACACTCACTCTACTTCACCAGGCAACGGATTTTGAAAGGTGAAAGCAAGCCTTCCTCTACTTTGCAGGAAAGGGGGCATTTTGCATACACACTTTCAGATAACTCTTATAACAGCTCTGTGGGATAGTAACTCTTTTTTTCTCTTTTACAAGTGAGAAAACTGAGGCTTGAGAAGATGAAGTGTTCACCTTGGGTCATACAGGTAGTAAGTGATGGAGGCGAGGCTCAAACCAAGGCCTACCTTATTCCAACGATCTAGTTTTTTCACTGCATCTTATTGCCTCTCATTGTGTATACAAATGTGTGTTGTGTATATGTGTGAGTGTGCATGTGCAAACAAATGGACACATCTTGTGGCACCTGAAGCCTGCTTTTATATTTGTATTTCTTGTCTCCTTTTCCTCTTCCAGAATAGCATGTGCACACCAGGTAAATGAGGGAGGTTAGTGTGCTAAGTGGTGGGGATGGTGAAGTCCTGAACCAAGGAGAGTAAAGAAGGCCTGTGGCTAGCAGAAGCTCTTCTCTCTCACTGGCAATACTAGAAAACCAGAATAAGGATCACAGTTCCTGCCTTGAGCATCCACCAAACCTGACTTCACTATTTCCTAGACCTGAGTATACTGAGAAGATAAAATTGAGATCAGCTTAGAACCTCTTATTTGGTGTAGGTCATAAGTACTTAGTTTCCAAAGACTTAATTCAAATGCCAATTCTTCTAAAAAGTTTCTCTTATCACCTGCCCAATTAATGCTAACTTAAGGATTTTATTTTTCTGTGGATATTTATCAAGTGGCTACCATGTACTAGGCATTGTGCTAAGCATCTGTGTTAGGGTTAGAGTTAGGCACATCAACGATCATGTTACACTATAACTGTTTTTCTAAATATCTGTACCATAAACTAACAAGGACAGTTGTTTATCTGCTCAATATTCTTAGCTTTTGGCATGGTTTGCACATACAGTAAGTATATAATAAATGTGTGTTTAATCAAGGTATTCAGGGAAGAACTGATGATTTCAAATGGAAATGATATTGGCTGCTTATAGGGTGAGGGAAATCAAAGGTTGAGCTCATCAGTTTACAAGTCCCAAGAGATGGTCTCACACTTCTTTGAGGGGACCAGTGGGCAAATGTTATAGAAGGCAGATGACTGCAAAAATAAAGGTAGTACTTTCTTTCTATTAAGTTATCCAATTATAGGATGTGTTGTCTGTTGAGGTAATGTGCTTTTTATAAGTGGTGTTTAAGCAAAATGTAAAGCCTTTGTCTATCTGGGGTGATCTGGAAGGGTTTTCCACATTGATTTTGACACGAACTTATCTAAGGCTTCTTCTAACATTGATACCCGCCATTCTACAATCAGGAAGCCTTTACAGAGGGAACGGCAATGTCTTAGTGAAGCTGGAGAGGACGGTTCATGTCAGAATGCCCCTCTTCCTCTACCAGTTCAAACCCTACTCATTTACCCTTGGTGCAGCACTGAGAGAGGGCCACTCTGTTAATGGCCTACACTTGAGTGTTAGCACAGAGTTAGTTCATCATTCATGGATAATGAGTAGAGAGGTCCAACCAATGAAAGAATTGCAATGACCCTCTTTGACTGTCATGATTGTCAACCTTATGATTTTACCCTCAGGTCCTTTTGGCCTAGTTTCTCTTTCACATCTCTGTTTCAAAAACTTCAAACCTACGTTCCTGACTAAATTTCAGAAAAGTTATTACCATCCCTAAAATTAAAAAATTTAATAAAAATTACCAAACTATTGTCAATTAAAATGTAGTGATAAAGTTCTGACCCTGAAGTTAGATCACTTCACTCAGCCATCGACTTCCAGAAGGTGAGCTCACCATTCTGTGTCTCATCTGTAAAATAAAAACACTGATCTAAACAATCCCTCAGGAATTTCCTTACTCTAATTCTAAATAAGTCCAATGGTGGTTTTCTGTTTGTTTGTTTGTTTGTTGTTTGCTTTTTGCATTCTCAGTGCCAAAGAATTTACCTATTGAGAATGGTATTATATGGAAGCTTGAGTCCCCAAGAGAGTTTCTATGTCATTGTAGATGATTCTAAATGAAGATGAAGAGAGGGAAACTAAGCTGGCAGGTGACAGTCTGGGGCTGGTGCTGCTGAGGAGTTGAGCTTTGTTACTCAGGGATGAGCAAGAGAAGACTTTCCTCACAGGACCTGACTGGCTAATCTGTGAAGGATGACTCATTCATCAATGCTGAAGATGACCACAGCACTGAGCTGCAGCTCTGTCTTCTACCAGACTTCCTTTGCACAACCTCACTCAATTTCCCAGGGAACCCTGGCTGGGATAGCTTGTTTTGATGCATTTTAGAGTAGCAACAGTGGTAGAAACAGTGGAGGAGATGGCTCCAATAGTCCAGAGAGTCAACTCAGAAGAAAGGAGACAAGGAACATGATGACATGTGAACTTGCACCTGTATGACAAAGTAAGGATGTTGGCTGTACTGTTCCAACTGCTATTCTTCATTTTCATTTATCCCAGGAGGCTTATAAAGAACAACTGCAGGTGGTGATTGCTCAGAAAGAGGCTTCACACTAAAAATACAATTTGGGATGTGAATATGTCAGTATAATAGACTTGCAATGTTTTCAATATGTCAATATAATAGACTTGCAATGTTTTCAATGATCCATACCTGGCTGTGAGCTACCTGCAGGTAAGGATTATATTAAACATATTCATACACCCCAGTACTCAGAAGGGAGCATTAACAGAGCTGGTGCTTAATATAGGCTTGATAAATAAAAGAAAATTGAGAATCATTTTGTTTTAAGGCAATTAGATTACAAATGAGTTTCTTTCTTTTCAGAAGTACCCATAATATTGTATATTGCTTTTTACCTGGAAGGGAGTTACCTTCAGTGTGACTTACCCCCTGAACAGAGTTCTCCAAATAGAACCTTCTCCTTTGTTAAATTGCCAATCCACATACTCATCTCTTAACCATACTGTATACATGACATTGTACAGCATACCATCCCGTCTAGGAAGCCTTCTTGCTATCCCTGGGGAAATCACCCTCTCTCTTTCTTACTTTCTAGTATAACCTAGTATACTAGTATACTGGGGATTTAAAGACAATTTAAAGACAATTTTATATTAGTATACTAATTTCTAGAAATTAAGGAAGAATACTAGATTTAAAATTGTCTTTAAAATCCTTTCTGCCTCTCACTTGTTGTCAGCCTTAGGCAAGTTACTTAACTTTTCTCTGCTTGTTTTCTGATCTGCAACATAGAGCTAATAACAGAAGCTATTGGCTGAGTGAGATGGCTCATGCCTGTAATCCCAGAACTTTAGGAGGCTGAGGCAGGAGGATCGCTTGAGCCCAGGAGTTCCAGACCGGCCTGGGCAACATAGTGAGACCTGTCTCTACAAAGCATAAAAAAATTGAAAAAAGAAATAGCTAGGTGTGATTATGCAAACCTGTAGTTTCAGGTACTCAGGAGGCTGAGGTGGGAGGATTGCTAGAGTCCGGGAGGTTGAAGCTGCAGTGAGCTATGATTGTATCATGCATTCCAGTCTACACAACAGAGCAAGACCCTGAAAGAAAGAAAGAAAGAAAGAAAGAAAGAAAGAAAGAAAGAAAGAAAGAAAGAGAGAGAAAGGAAGGAAGGAGGGAGGGAGGGAGGAAAGGAAAGGAAAAGGGAAAGGGAAATGGAAAGGGAAAGGAAGAAGGAAGGAAGGAGAGAAACTATCATGGTTTTGTAGTTGGGCTAAATGAGTCAGTACATGTACTCATCAAATGATAAGTGTTCAATATCTATTATCGATAACTATTATAATATCTATCTATTAGTTATCAATAACTATTATAATAACTACTATAATAACTATCAATAACTATTATCAGTAGTATTTTCCCTCTTTTATATTATACTTTTAATAACAAATTACTTCTTGTATTTTAATAAAACTAATTCATCAGTTCATTCTAAGACTAGTTATATAAAATAAAAACCCTGGGAGAGTCTCCACATCTGATCATATGTTCTTAAAATAAATGAAAAAAACAAAAAAGGAAAGTTATTTTAATTCAGTCTCCCCATGATACACACCTCTTATAACAAGATGATATATTGAGTTCAGCCTTATTGTGTATGGTTTTCGTAACTATTAAAGACATCTTAAATGCATTTAAATGTAATTAAGTCTAATTAAAATTGTAAGTGAAATGTTGAGACAAACTGCCTAGATTTTTAAGTGAACAAAAGTAGATCAAAGGGTAAAAATACATAAGGATACAAAAAAATTCCACTGTTAGTTAAAACACTGTCAACACGATAGTTAATAGAAACATAAAAGTGAGCAGGAGGAATTTTAGATGAAGCTTCTTTAAAAAAGCGAATGGTCCTATTTTCCAACAGAACCACAAAGAATTGTAGAAACACTCAGTTTCTTAATATGAAAATAAAAAGAATAAGTAACACTAAATCACTCATTACTCTACTATTTTTTGAATTATATAAGATAAAAAGTAGGCCAGGTGTGGTGGATCACACCTGTAATCCCAACACTTTGGGAGGTCAACATGGGTGGATCGTTTAAGATCAGGAGTTCAAGACCAGCCCTACCAACATGGTGAAACCCTATCTCTACTAAAAATACAAAAAGTAACTGTGTGCGGTGATGTACACCTGTATTTCCAGCTACTCAAGAGACTGAGGCATGAGAATCTCTTGAACCCAGGAAGTGGAGGAGGCAGTGAGCCAAAATCACACCACTGCACTCTAGCCTGGGCAACAAAGTGAGACTCTGTCTCAAAAAAAAAAAAAAAAAAAAAAAAAAACCAAACAAACAAACAAACAAAAAAGTAAAAACTCTTCATGTCTATTCATTGAAGTCTATCCTTTAGAGATAAATACCATTAGCAATTTGGTAGGCTTTCTTTCAGATCCTTTTTTCACTCATATTAATCTGTCATATTCAGTTAACTAGTTAGTAAAAACAGAGTGCTATACATAACATATTGTAACCTCCTTTTTCTTTTTAACAATTTAGCATGGGCATCTTTTCATGTACATATGTTTATCTCATTCCTTTTTATTTCCAGCCCAATATTCCCATAGAAATAGTAAATTTCATTCTTATTAAAGGCTTCACACTGTTTCCTGGTGTGGATATACCCTAATTATTTAAGTCAATCTGAACGGGAGTTGAATTTTAGGTGAATTTTAGGGTTGCATTTCAAATAATCATTTGGAAAACTATTTTAGCTACAGTTTATTTTAGCTACATTAATTTTTATTCTTAAAACCATCAAATGGATAATAAACCCAAGATAATCTTTAAAGGCAGAAAAATTACTAAAGGATAACTTATGCTATTATGGAAGGAAGCAGGATAGATGCAAGTTGGTTTGGGTTGTCTATTTTTGCTTGAGGCCCTTTCATTGCAACTGCTGTCATCCTTATTGTAAGTACGAGAAGAAAGAATTCCATATGAGATGAGAAGATGTAGACAGCTCCACTCAGGCTGATGCTTTGCACTGGATTGGGAAATGTGTCTACTCATGCCTGGGAGGGATCCAGAGCAGGGAGGCATTTACCAGAAGTAGGATTGAAGAATCACTTGTTCTTTCAGAGGCCACTGGCCACCAGGTACCATATGGCTGCTTCCATGTTGTGAATTCTCTGAACACCAGGCACACTGGTATTCAAATGTAGGAACAGAACAATTTTCAAAACCAAACAAATTATATTTAGATTACCCATAATATCAGTTCCTTCTGTTAGCTTTGATGATTCAGAGAGAATATATGTGTTAAATTAACAAGTCTATTAAGAACTTTTGACATCTGTAACCTTCTCCTTAGCTGGTACACCAAATGCCTCTGTAATTCTTGCCTACCATCTGTGTGTTTAACTGTGGACATGAACAAAATGAGATGGATGTGTTCTGTGGCTAAAAAAGCAGCACCTCCATTTACTGTAAGCAGAAGGGGCCAGGAAGTAAAGGAGAAATGAGGATATTTGGACAATGCAAGAGGGGTGGGGCGGGGAATTGAGGGAGAATGGCAGCCTCCTGCATCATCATGATCCAGGATTTTGGTGTTGCTTCTCAGGGTGAAATTGTTTGCTTTCTCCATGTCCCAGTTCCAGGTCCCTAGGTTTGAACACCATGTCCACCCCAGGCCTACCAGCTATAGCCAGGAAGATTTGCTAAATAAGAGATTCAAGGGGGGCAAGGGGAGGGAGAGCATTAGGACAAATACCTAATGCATGCTGGGCTTGAAACCTAGATAACGGGTTGATAGGTACAGCAAACCACCATGGCACATGTATACCTATGTAACAAACCTGCACGTTCTGCACAGGTATCCCAGAACTTAATGTAAAATTAAAGAGAGAGAGAGAGAGAGAGAGAGAGAGATTCAGGCTGAGACACAGCAACTTAAGAGTTCTTGAGGACAGAGTTTGGTGCCACCAGAAGGGAGAGAAAAACCTGGAACATGGCAGAAAAGCATCATGAAGAGAAGTTTGTGCATGGATTTCTAACATGTCTGGGTAGCACGGTGACTGTGTGCTTAGTTCTCTATAAGCATAACCAAGCTGTCACAACAGGTTCCTTCTATTATCTCACCAAATCTCTTCTGAACTTGCTTTGGTTCTTCTAATGGATTTTTGCCCAGAAAAATAAGATACATCTCACTTAGATCCTAGTGTAATCAGCCTCCTATGAAAATCCCAACAAAACAATTTCTTAAAGCTTGCTCTCTGCTGTGTTATATAAGCATTTCGATCCCCTCTACAAGCATCCTCTTCTCTCCATCCTTCTGTGTAAGTACGGCTACAGCTAGTTGTCCAGTGTGTAGGCAAAAACCGCCTGACTCATCTAGTCATACCTTAATGAAGCTGTGTCCCAGGCTTCAAAGTGTACTGGTTACTCAGATCTTCTAAATTGGACATTGCTAATTCTAGAATCAGAAGCAAAGGGACCTAGGGACAGGTCATATTATTGATATTTTATTTTCTTAATTTAGAGTTAAGGCATCTTGGTTGCAGTTATGAGAACACAGACTCCACCTTTTGCTAAATTATATTTTCTCGAGAGCCCTATCAATGCCCTTAAAAAGACAACAGAACCGTCTGTTATGCACCACCCACAATATCACGTATGGAGATTCATCTTAGAACAAAGATGAATCCTCAGTGAATACAACAAGAAATAAACTGACTCAAGTTTCAGATTAGCCAGGCAGCTGCTAGGTATTTTTAAAGCAGAGAAGCCAAATCAGAGATATGAAAAGAAATTAGTACTCAGGTAGAGATGCTACAACATGGCTTTGTAACAGAAATAACATATAGTGGTCTTGTTGTTGTTGTTGTTTACCCAGATCCATTCCTTTTGTAGCACTGGTAGCCTCATTTTCCTCTGAGCCATTCCTTGCCCACTCCCATCTCATATTTTTCAGGTAAAGTTGATTTCACTCACAGAATACAAGAGTAGAACATGTGTTCTGGGCCAGCCTAGTTACCTCATTCTATCCTGCTTGACTCAGTGCACTTTAAAAACGTGCACATGTCTCAAAGCAAGTCTGCCAAAGAAGATACAACCTGAAGACTTCTACCTAAGCTTTCAGAAAAACAAACTGTCAACTGCTAGACTGGAATGAGATTCTGTAAATGTGAAGCTTCCTTGGTGTCTCTGGGCAGAATTGGGAACTGAAGTAGCTATGAGGAAACAGAACCAAGAGGTGGATAACATTGTTTGAGCTGGTAATCAATTCATACTTAAAAAGAACTAAGCCTAGATTTTTCAGTTTGCATGGAGCCAAAAAAAAAAAAATCCCTTTAGCATAAGCGAATCCACCAATGGCAAGACAGGAAGTCCTACCTAGATTGGCATTTTCCAATTTCGGAAATATTAGCTGAAACACTTTTCTCTACCCACGCTTCTCTGCCTTGTTGAGAAGTTGAAAAGCAACAACTTAAGAGTTCTTGAGGATGGAGTTTGGTGCCACCAGAAGGGAGAGAAAAACCTGGAACATGGCAGAAAGGAATCTTGAAGAGAAGTTGGTGCAGGGGTTTCTACCATGTCTGGGAAGGGTTGGTTGTCCTTTCCTAGTCTGGGGTTTCTACCATGTCTGGGTAGGGTGGTCCTTTCAAGTTCTTTCTTACACAGCTAGCATCTCCCTGAATTAATCAGTGATTATCCTTGACCACTCAGTGAAGTTCTTCAGTATATTCAGCCTTTTTATAGAGGTCTTCCAAGTTAAACTGAAATCTGGATGTGCATCTCAATTACAAATAACATGCCTGTGTGCTTGAAACAGACACTGCAATGACTAAAGGGTAAATTAATGAAATAGGGGCCTATTTATTACCTACAGAGGCACCATTTAAGACACAATTGAGGTTTCAACTTGAGTCTTTCTAACCTTTGATTCCCTTTGGTATGATAATTATACATTTTCTAGTAAAATTATTTCTGCCATGTCATAACGGATTGGATTAAAAGACAAATAAATGAATTATATGCTAACCTCATTGGTCGCCTGGCAGAAAAGCCACCCAAAAGTGTTATTTTATACCTAGGGGCAAAACGTTGACACAGTTGAATTTATTATTTGGGAAAACATAAATATCATATTAACATAAAAGGCTACTGATTTGAGGCAGTGCTCTCGTGCAATGCTAAATTACTTTCCTAGTTCTGCCTGTGGTCAATCAGTCTCAAAGGAAGTGAAGCTTTCAGTCTGTACATCTTCCAAGTCCACTACTTGTCTCCATCTGTGCTTATAGAAATCTTGCACTCATGAATATTATTTATATGAGTATAATATTAAAGTCTGGTCAGGAAAAAAGAAACCATCCAAGATATTTAACAGAAAGAAAAACATGAAGGTTTGGTTTAAAATACGTTAGGGAATGCAAAAGATGCAAAAGGAATGTTAAGGTAACACTGAGGTAACAGTTGCAGCAAACATCTACAAAGGGAAGAGAAGGGGCAACGATGAGATGGGATAACAAAGGGAGGAGTTTGGAGATATCAGAGTGTAGAATCTTGAGGAGGAGACCATGTGGAGACTGGAAACAGTCTCCTGTGACCACGGTGTAGAGCCCTTGCCAGGCTAATGCTAGTAGAAACAGCAAGCACGTGGGGAAGGGCAAGTCTCTCCTCTCTTCTTCTTGTCTTCCAGTCTCCTTCAAGGGAATACAAACCAAAAAGCTATTCTAGAAGATTTGGAGAAATTCAGGGTTGTTATATGACAAGTTACTATAAATTAAACATAGATATCCTTTTTAAAAACATCTCCTCAGTCATTTCATCCATGTGAAAATCCTCCTTGGCCTTATTTATTTTCAGGGGGCTCTGCCAATATGCTCCTGACCCTCTGATTTTGAACTTCGACACATCTTCCCCCTTTTCTTCATTTTCTAATCCCTTTACTGTTTCTCTCCTAGGATTCCCCTAACCATTCAAAATTATTTGTTATTTTAATAATTCAACCCTCTTAACCCCCATCATTTCTCATTTCAGAATATGCCTTTTGGAAGACTTCTTTTTCATACAGATTTCTGTGGAGTTTGTTATTCTGTCCTGAGATTAATTTTGTTACTTCTTTGGAATAAGAACCAGCTACAGTTAATTATTATTTTATTATTAATCATTTTATTTTGAATTAATTATATAGTCACATGAAGTTGTAAGAAATAATGCAGATAGATCCAGTGTAGCCTTTACTGTTTTCCCCAATGGTAACCTCTTGAAAAACTATGGTACAATACAATCAAGATGTTGACATGGGCATAGCCAAGATTTAGAACATTTCCATCACCACAAGCATCTCTCTTGTCCTTTTATAGTCACACCCACCCCCCACCCCTACTCCCTGCATCCACGAACCTGTTCTTCATTTTATAATTTTGTCATTTGAAGAATGTTACGTGAATGGAATGAAATGTTATGCACCCCACTTAGAATTGATTTTTGTTCACTCAGAGTGATTTTAATTTACACTTCTTTAATGGCTAATTATGTTTTATATCATTCATGTGCTTATTTGTTATCCGTATATTGGTGAAATGTTTCGTTATGTCTTAAGCCCATGTTCTAATTGAATTGTTTGCTATTTGTTTTATTTGCTGTTGAGTTTTGAGAATTCTTTATTATAATCTAAATACTAGTTATTTGTAGGTTGCAAATATATTTTCCTCTGAAGTTTATGTTTTCATCTTCTCAGCAGGTTCTTTTGCAGAACAAATTTTAAAAATCTTTATGAAGTTCAATTTATCATTTTTTTTTTCTTTTATGGATCATGCTTTTGGTGTCAAGTCTATAAACTCTTTGCCTAGCTTTAGAGTTACAAGATTTTTTTCTTATGTTTTTATTCTAAAAGCTTGATAGTTACATATTTTATATTTAAGCCCATGTTCCATTTTGAATTAATGTGGAAAGTGTGAGATAGGCCAAGCTTTATTTTTATGTATTATTTATTTATTTACTGCCTCTGGATGTCCAATTGCTCCAACATCATTCACTGAAAAAGCAATCTTTCCTCCATTAAATTGCTTTTGCACCTTTGTCAAAATATCAGTTGGGTATATTTGTGTGGAAATACTTCTGGATTCTTCTGTTCCATTCGTTTGTGTGCCTACACCTCCCACCCTGACACACTCCATCTATACCACACCATCAGTACCACACACAGAGTCTTAATGATTGTACCTAAAAAGCAAGTTTTCAAATTTGGGTAGATGGAGTCCTTCCACTTTACTCTTCTTTGTTAAAATAGTTTGAGATATTCTAGCTCATTAGCCTTCCAATATAAATTTTAGAATACTTTTGTCCATATCCACAAAAAATCTTGGTGAGATTGTGATGGAAATTACATTAAACCTGATTATCAGTTTGGGGAGAACTGAAGTAAATACTGTATGGAGTTATAATTGATTGTTGTATGTTTATTTTGTATTATGCAACCTTCCTAAACTCGGTTGTTATTTCTAGGAGGTTTTGTGTTTTGTTTTTGTAAATTGCTTAGTAATTTCTATGTACACAATCATGCCATTGTATTTATTTCTTCCTTTTAGGTTTGTATGCATTTTCATTTCTTTCCTTGCCTTATTACAATGGCTAGAACTTTTAGCAACCTGTTGAATAAGAGTGGTTAGAATAGATATTCTTGCCTTATTTTGCTTTCAGGGGAAAAATATTCAGTCTTTAATCATTAGGTATGATTTTAGATATAAGCTTTGTTGTAGATGTTCTTTCTTAACCGACTACTTTACTGAAATTATTATCATGAATGAGTATTGAATTAGGTCAAATGCCTTTTCTGCTTTCATTGATATGATCAGGTAACTTCTCTTCTTTAGCTTATTAATACGGTAATTGCATAAATTGATTTAGAATATAGAACCAGCCTTGCATTCCTCAAATAAATTTTACTTGGTCATGACACATACACATATATATATATATACACACACACACACATATATATATGAATAACATAATTCTATTTGCTAGTATTTTGTTAAGTGTATTATGAGAATATTGGTTTGTAGTTTTTTATTTGTTTTGTACTGTCATTGGTTGGTTTTTATATTGGAGCATTATCAGTTTCATAAAATGTACTGGAAAGTATTTCATCCTCTTCTATTTTCTGGAAGACATTGTTTCAGATTGGCTTTAATTCTTCTAGAATTATCTAATGCAACCATCTGGTCCTGGAGATATTTTAGAGGGAGTTTTAAAATTATAAATCCAATTTCATGAATAGTTATGACTATTGAAATAATCTATTTTGTATTAGGCGAGTGGTGGTAGTTTATGTTTTCAAAGAATTGATCCATTTGGAAAAAATCTGCTGTTAAGCCCATCTACTAAGTGTTTTACTCATTTTAGTTTTTAGATCTAAAATCTCCATTTGGTTCTTCATAATATCTTCTATTACTTCACTGGCAGTTTCTATTGCTTGGCTGATGCTTTCTATTTTTTCATTTGTTTCAGGTATGTTTGTAATTACTCATTGAAGTGTTTTTTATCATGTATGCTTTACAATCTTTTCAGTAATTCTAACATTTCTGGAACCTTGGTGTTTGTATCCATTGAATATCTTTTTTATTTACTTTCAGATCGTTCTGGCTTTACATATAATAAGTGACTTGAATTGAAAACTGGATGTTTTCACATTATATACTGAGATTCTGGGACTTATTTAACCCTTCTGTTTTAGCTAGCTTTCTCTGTCATCTTGTTACCTGTAAGTGAAGGTAAAAGTTCAGATTCCCCATTTGGCCTCTTTAACACCTGAGATGGGAACTCCCTGTTATTGCTCATTGGGGATGGGAATTCCAGTTGTTCATGGGATCTTTCCTGACACTACGGTGGGGGTGGCCTCGTTGCTGCTGGGCAGGGGTTAAAGTCTTGACTTTCTACTAGATTGTCTTTGACACTATCTTGGTGTGAGGTTGGAAGCTCAGTCTCCCCATATGGTACACACTGACACCATAAGGGGTAAGGGAAGACTCATCATTGGCTGGTGGGATGAACACCTTAGCTTCCTTAGCCCTCTCTGGCACTACCCCAGCAGGGTGTTGTGGTTCTTCTTTACAGCCTCACAACAATAGAAGTCCAGTCTCCCCACTTGCCTTAACTGCTATGCATAGGGGAGAGGCCATACTTCTTTTCAGTGCCATTAGGTTGCAGTAGAGGGATTATTGTTTGAAAGGTTGTTTTTTTCTTTCTTTCTTTCTTTCTTTCTTTCTTTCTTTCTTTCTTTCTTTCTTTCTTTCTTTCTTTCTTTCTTCTCTGTTGCTCTTTTCCTGTTTTTGTTGTTGTTGTTTGTTTGTTTGTTTTCCGGAAAAAAAAACCCCACAAGATTTTGTTGGTTTCTTTTTTTTTTTTTTTTTTTACTTTAAGTTCTAGGGTATATGTGCACAACGCGCAGGTTTGTTGCATATGTATACATGTGCCATGTTGGTGTGCTGCACCCATTAACTCATCATTTACATTAGGTATATCTCCTAATGCTATCCCTCCACCCTTCCCCCTCCCCACAGCAGGCCCCAGTATGTGATGTTCCCCACCCTGTGTCCATGTGTTCTCATTGTTCAGTTCCCACCTATGAGGTGAGAACATGCGGGTGTTTGGGTTTTCGTCCTTGTGATAGTTTGCTCCGAATGATGGTTTCCAGCTTCATCCATGTCCCCTAATAAAGGACATGAATTCATGCCCTTTTTTAGCGGCTGCATAGTATTCCATGGTGTTATATGTGCCCACATTTTTAATCGCAGTCCCTATCATTGATGACATTTGGTTGGTTCCAAGTCTTTGCTATTGTGAATAGTACCCCGAGCAATAAACATACGTGTGGGCATGTGTTTTATAGCAGCATGATTTATGAATCCTATTGGGCATATGCTGCAGTAATAGGATGGCTGGGTAAATGGTATTTCTAGGTCTAGATCCTTGAGAAATCACGCACACTGTCTTCCCACAATGGTTGAACTAGTTTACAGTCCCCACCCCAGCAAGTGTAAAGTGCTCCTAATTTCCTCCACATCCTTTCACACCCTGTTGTTTCCTGACTTTTTAATGATCGCAATTCTAACTGGTGTGAGATGTATCTCCATTGGGGTTTTGATTTGAATTCTCCTGTTGGCAGTGATCCATCGAGCATTTTTTTTCCCATGTGTCTGTTGGCTGCATAAATGTTCTTCTTTGAGAATGTCATGTTCATATCCCTTTGCCCCACTTTAATGGGTTGTTTGATTTTGTCTGTAAATTTGTTTAATTCTTGTAGATTCTGGATATTAGCGCCTGTTGTCAGATGGGTTAGATGTAGAAATATTTTGGCTCCATCCTAAGGTTTGCCGTTCACTCCCTGATGGTAGTGTTCCTTTTGTGTGCAGGAAAGGCTGCCTTAGTCAATTAGATCGCCATTTGTCAATTTTGGGCTTTGTTGCCCATTGCTTTTGGTGTTTTAGTCATGAAGTCGGCTTGCTCCCCCATGCCTAATGGCCCTGATAGATTGCCTAAGGTTTTCTTCTAGGGTTTTTATAGCTTAGGTCTAAAACATTTAAGTCTTTAATCCATCCCCTTGAATTAATTTTGTGTAAGTGTGTAAGGAAGAGATCGCAGTTCAGCTTTCCTACATATGGCTAGCCAGTTTTCCCAAGGCACCCATTTATTAAATAGGGAGATCCCTTTCCCCATTTCTTGTTTTTGTCCATGTTTATCAAGATCAGATGGTTGTAGATGTGTGGTATTATTTTTCCGAGGGGGCCTCCTATTCTGTTGCATTGGGCTATATCTCTGTTTTAGGTACCAGTACCGAAGCTGTTTTTGGTTACTGTTAAGCTCTTGTAGTATAGCATAAAAACAGCTCCCATCAGCAAATGTAAAGAGCAGAAATTATAACAACTGTCTCCTCCCAGACCAACAGGGCAATCAAACTAGAACTTAGGATTAAGAAACTCCACTCAAAACTGCTCCACTACATGGAAACTGAACAACCTGCTCCCCCAGAATGACTACTGGGTACATAACAAAATGAAAGGCAAAAAATAAAAACATGTTCTTTTCAACCAATGAAAACAGAGACACAACATACCAGAATATCTGGGACACATTTAAGCATAGTGTGTAGAGAGGAAATGTATAGCACTAAAAATGCGCCCAAGAGAAAGGGCCTGGAGAGATCTAAAATTGACAACGCCCTAACATCACCAATAAAAGAACTAGAGAAGCCAAGAGCAAACATATTCAGAAGCTAACAGAAAAGGCAGGAAATAACTAAGATCAGAGCAGAACTGAAGGAGATAGAGAGACACCAAAAAACCCTTCAAAAAAAATCAATAGAAATTCAGGAGATGTTTTTTTGAAAAGGTCCAACAAAATTGATAGACCCTAGCAAGACTAATAAAGAAGAAAAGAGAAAAATCAAATACACACAACAAAAAATGATAAAGGGGACATCACCACCAATCCCACAGAAATACAAACTATCATCAGAGAATACTATAAACACCTCTATGCAAGAAATGGATAAATTCCTGGACACATACACCCTCCCAAGACTAAACCAGGAGGAAGTTGAATCTCTGAATAGACCAATAACAGGTTCTGAAATTGTTGGAGTTTTTAAATTGCTTGTGACCATGGGCATTTCCAGATTGCTGGCTTCTTCAACTCCAAGGCAAGTATATGTAAGGCAAAAAAGAAAATCCTAGAATTCACCACTTTGTAGCTCCTTGGGTCCTGAGGTCCCTAGCTGGTCTGCCTTCTTTTCTCTACCTTTCAGAGTATTGCTATATTTATTTTATATAAAATATAAGGTTTTCAATCATACTTAGTGGGATGAATAGGGAAATGTACTTCTACACCATATTCCCAGAAACAGAAGTCCTTCATTCTTTTTTTAACATTGCACTTTACTAAATGAGTTTATTTTTAGTACCTGCCAGATACCAAATACTATCCATTTTAGAATGTCTAGCATTGCTTTTTGTGATCAAGTGTGTATTTGCCACTCAGTTCCCAACCAAACCTAGCTTAAAATGTATTTCTTTCAGGAACCCCCGCATTAGAGCTCCCATTATGTTGCTAGTTTTTAATTAGATATTTAGTATGTTGGCTATAGGATGAGTATGGTTCTCATTGATGTCTCTTTAATTATGAGTGCTGTGAATCCAGAGTAATGGGTAGATAAAATCCATTGATGCATACACACACACACATTCACATACAAAAGAATCCAAAAGTATGTGACCTTCAGGAATCTGCAGCAATTACTTCATTGGGGTAACAAACACACACACACACACACACACACACACACACACACACACTCACCTTGACATCAATATAGAAATAAAGAAGTAGAAACAAATAAGGCAACATAAAGACTGCTTGATATTTTTCAACTTAAATGACTATAATTGTTTAGTGGCACAGTTTGTCCTTCTCAAATCTTAAAGCAGAATTGAAATGATCCTAAAGAGCAGCACAGTTGGCCAGGACTAGTGACTCACACCTGTAATCGCAGCACTTTGGGAGGCCGAGGAGCTAAGATAGCTTGAGCCCAGGAGTTCGAGACCAGCCTGGGCAACATGGTGAGACCCCGTCTGTACCAACAAGAGAAAGAAAAATAAAAATAAAAAAAGAAAAGAAATATCAAAATTAGTTAGGCATGGTGGCTCACACCTGTATTCCCAGCTACTCCAGAGGGTGAGGTGGGAAGATCACTTGAGCCTGGGAGGCAGAGGCTACAGTGAGGTATGAGCATGCCACTATACCCCAGCTACCCCTCAGCCTGGGTGACATAGGCAGACCTTATCTCAAAAAACAAAGTTGTCAAATCAATAATCTATAGTTTCACCTTAATAAACTAGAAAAAGAAGGGCAAATTAAATCCAAAAAGGAAATATTAAAGAGAAGAGCAAAAGGGGAAAAAAAAACCAACCAAACAAACAAACAAACAAAAAAAAACAGAAAAACAGTAGAAAAGATCAGACCAAAAATCCAGTGCTTTGAAAAGATAAATAATACTGATAAATCTTTAGTCATACTAATAAGAAAAAAATGTAGCAGGAAAGAAAGTTTCAACATTTACCCAAATAATACAAAAAAAAAAGGAAAAAAGAAAAAAGCAGCATAGTTGGTTGGAGTTAATGTCAGATTGAGGCTCTGTTCAGAAATTAGCCAGCATAAATTGTGACATGGTCTTAGTCTAATCTGCTGCCTAGTTTACCTTATATGAAGAATGAGAAAGACACTCACCTTTCTCTGCCCAGACACAGTGAGATAATGAGTGAAATAATACAAGGGCTAATTTCCCTCAATATCTGTTACTACAATGATCATTGGAAATAGGTCTTGTACAGAATATTGCTAGACAACTCTGAGAACAGGAAAGCAAGAGAGTTAATAGGATATGGACATTGATATGTGTCTACCTGTGTTTGATGCTAAAAGCAAAAGAGTTCCTGCTTGTCAAAAGGGTTTTACACACACACACACCACACACACACACAGAGATATGTACATATATCTATATCTATATATGTGTGTGTTTGTGTGTGTGTGTATATATATATATATGTATAGAGAGAGAGAGAGAGAGAGAGAGAGAGAGAGGAGAGGAGAGAGAAAGACAGAGAGAGAGAGGAGAGGAGAAAGACAGACAGAGAGTGAGAGAGAGAGAGAGAGATGGAGTCTCACTCTGTTGCCCAGACTAGAGTGTAGTGGTGCAATCTTGGCTCACTGCAATCTCCACCTCCTGGGATCAAGTGATTCTCCTGCGAGTAGCTGGGATTACAGGCACATGCCACTATGTCTGGCTAAGTTTTGTATTTTTAGTAGAGGTGAGATTTCACCATATTGCCAGGTGTGTCTTGAATTCCTGACCTCAAGTGATCTGTCCCCCCTGGCCTCCCAAAGTGCTGAGATTACAGGCATAAGCCACCATGCCCAGCCCTGAGGGGTTATACATACTTACTTGGTAAATGAAAATTTGCTGAACACTCCTTTGGTTTGATCAACAGATATTTCTTTAGTACCTGTTTTGCATGTACCTGTCACTGTGATAGCTGTCATGGCGAACCTAGAATTAAAGACAGATTCTTGCTCTTAAACGAACCTGAAGTTTAGATGTGAAGGTATATTAGACACTAATTATTTGCTGGATATAGCACCTTCCACCACTCTTTATCATATATATTTTACATATGATATATATATTATGTTTATATGTGTGTGTGTGTATATATATATTTTATATATATATATATATATATAATCTTCTCTTTTCTCTCTACAAATACAGA
>NW_016808858.1:34959-43782 GCF_001698545.2 Rhinopithecus bieti
AGAGAGAGGAGAGGAGAAAGACAGACAGAGAGTGAGAGAGAGAGAGAGAGATGGAGTCTCACTCTGTTGCCCAGACTAGAGTGTAGTGGTGCAATCTTGGCTCACTGCAATCTCCACCTCCTGGGATCAAGTGATTCTCCTGCGAGTAGCTGGGATTACAGGCACATGCCACTATGTCTGGCTAAGTTTTGTATTTTAGTAGAGGTGAGATTTCACCATATTGCCAGGTGTGTCTTGAATTCCTGACCTCAAGTGATCTGTCCCCCCTGGCCTCCCAAAGTGCTGAGATTACAGGCATAAGCCACCATGCCCAGCCCTGAGGGGTTATACATACTTACTTGGTAAATGAAAATTTGCTGAACACTCCTTTGGTTTGATCAACAGATATTTCTTTAGTACCTGTTTTGCATGTACCTGTCACTGTGATAGCTGTCATGGCGAACCTAGAATTAAAGACAGATTCTTGCTCTTAAACGAACCTGAAGTTTAGATGTGAAGGTATATTAGACACTAATTATTTGCTGGATATAGCACCTTCCACCACTCTTTATCATATATATTTTACATATGATATATATATTATGTTTATATGTGTGTGTGTGTATATATATATTTTATATATATATATATATATATAATCTTCTCTTTTCTCTCTACAAATACAGAAATGGCCTGGTAGCCCAAACTGTCCCAGAGTTTCTCATCCTCTAACCACATGGATAGGTGTGCAACTTACACTCATCACAGTCTGTCTGGATTTTATCTGGCTGGAGCTAGTTGGAACATTTTCTTTTCTCCCCATTCACTGAGTTTTTGAGAAACTCAAAAGGCACATCCCCTCCTGAGGTAACATGAAATAAGATGGTATGATTTTACTAAAATTACCCCTCTACTTGATTCTCTTCCTCACTGCACCAGAATGACAGAATCTATGCCCTTCATTTTCATTTCCCAAGCACTGAGCATCCAGAAAACACTCAGCAAGTGCTTGTGAAATAGAAGAATGAAGAAAGGAATGGACACTTTTGATATCAAGTATTTTCAAAAAGTTACAGCTATCAGGAAAAGGTATGAGATTAACAGGGAAGATGTCAGGTGTTCTCTTTTTAAAAATTTACTGAGGCTTATCAAGACCAGCTAAAGAACATAATTAATTACAGGTTGGGTGATGTCACATTTCCAGTTTTCCCCTTCTCTTCTTCCCTTCTGTTTCTCTGTAGGAATAAAACTCAAGGTCAGACCTGAGAGACACACAGGCTCCCTTACCTGTCAGCAGAAAGAAGCTCTCCTCTCAGGATCATCCCTGAAGGGAGTGCTTCATTACCTCTGCCCCTCTCTCTTGCTCTTTGTCTGGGTATTTGATGATGAGGCTGCTGACAGTCCTGACTTCTTGCCTGTGACCTGTAACTTTCTCACCAAGAAAATGGTGCCCAACCTGACTGTTGATTTAGTGGCTGCAAACACATTTCTCCTTATAAATGATCTCTTCATTTTCTGATGGTTTTGCTCACCATGAGCTGTGCCTGACGCAGGAGTTTTGGAAAATCACATTATCGAATGCTTCTCAAATGTAAAAGAAAATCACCCAGGGATCTTGTTAAATTCCAGATTTTGTCCAATAGGACAAGTGTGAACCTGAAATTCTGCATTTCTAAAAATTTCCCAGCTGATGTTGCTGGTTTACTCACCAAACTGTGAAGGAGAAAAGACATGGGCATTTTGAGTCACAAAATTTTGCATTGTAAACCTGAAACAATAACCTCCTCCCTGATGAATTCTACGGTTATAAAGAGGATCGAGACATATAATAAAAATAAAAGGCTGTAAGAATTGGCAACTCGCTGTATAAACCTAAAGTTTATGCTTAGGTTGCCTGCTCTGATGCTCACCTTAGTTCAACTAGTCTCAACATCAAGAGTTATTCCCACAAGGAAATGTAAAGGTTAAGACTTGAGGGGCACTGTCTCAAAATAAACTTCCCTGCTGGTATCTGGAGCTGAAATTCTCAATTGTATTATCATTTATAACAGACTAGAAGGAACACTAGGGAGTACCTACAGGAGTGAGTGGATTTCAGACCTGGCTGAAAGTCTAAATTGTCCCATGACTGCTGAAGATAATAGGACCCACCCTGGGCATGCTCACAATTCTCACTTAGAGGAATGTCCACAAGTCTGTGTGTGAAGTATGTCCCCCAGATGATTCTGACACAATCATTCTCGCTTTTCAAAGAAAAGAATTTGTATCTATTGAGCTCTAACTCTGTAATTTTGTAAATGAGAGGACCATGACTTGGTGAGTTGGCTGCCTCTTTGTTTTATTCCTTTAATGCAGGGAACCTGGGAACTAGTCCAATACTGGGGCTCTAAAATCCAGAAAATTGGAATGGTTAATTCTCACATAAGCTAAAAGAAAGTCCTAAAAATGAATGAAATGAAAAAGTCAAATAGATTCAAAGCAGCCAAGATGTAAGAAATCAGGATAAGGGAAATTTACCATACCCCATGGGAGCAGAATGAGAGATAATCGACAATTGTCAGAATTCAGCATTTTTCTTATTTTGGAGATGTCTCTAAATTTAATTAGGGAAATGGAAAGTCCAGATACTGGCTCTTTTTTGGGAGAAGATTTGTTCAATGTAGACTGTTGAGTGAAGCAAAGACAAATAGATAAATTATTTTTATTGTTATTATAACAGGATTTGTGGGTTGATGGTACATGGGTAGGTCGTTTTTTAAAAAACAAGATGACTTGCACTCTACAACATCTTTCTACTCATCATTACCTCTGTGATCTTCCCCTCCGGTATTATCCTCATGTAACTTATTTTTCCAATTATAAACCCATTTTCTGTTTTGATTTCCTGTTTGGCCAACTGGTAGAAATGAAATTTCATTCAATTCAAAAAGTCTTTCTCTCATATACAGACATACCTTGCAAATATTGCAGGTTAGGTTTCAGAACACAGTAAAAAAGCAAATGTCACAATAAAGTGAGTCACATGAATTATTTGGTGTCCCAGTGCGTATGCAAGTTATGTTTATACTATACTGTAGTCTATTAAGTGTGCAATGGCATTATTCTAAAATGAAACATAGATATCTTAGGTAAAAAGTACTTTATTGCTAAAAATGCTAACAAAGCGAGCACATCCTATTAGAAAAATGGTATGCTAGTCCTGCTTGATGCAGGTTGCCACAAACCTTCAATTGTAAACAAACAAACAAACAAAAAACAAAAAGCATTATCTGCAAAGCCCAGTAAAGCAAAACACAATAAAATGAAGTATGTTTGTATTTGGGTTAGATGCAAATTCTGTGAGATTTACACAATGCCAATCCATGGTGAGGAGAGGACCTTGGCTTGTGGTCATTGTCTCTTGTCCATGTTGGCATCTGTGAAACACCCTGTTCCCCGTAGTCTTCCATTTTTGGTCCCTACAGCTCTGTGCTGAATCCTCTTCCTCCCAGAAGGTTATCTGTGCCTACTCTTCTTACAGCTGCTTCTGCTCCCATCTCTAGTTCACAGCAAATGTGTGGCCACCTCCAGACCACTTTTGGGCCTCAGGAACCTCTGAGAGATTCTAGAAATGCTTCTATTTGGATATCTTACACAGTCATTTCTACTCTATACCTTCCATGAAATGGAGGATGGTGGATATTTAGAGTCTTTCTGGGTCTCCAAGTTCTACTTTAACATATGACATACAGGACTTCTCACACATAGCCAAACTCATTTGAGCATCTTATCATCCCCTATGCCTCAGGACTTCTAGTAGGGTTTGGGGGTGTTTTTGTTTGTTTGTTTTGAAGGGAGGGCATTGGAGCAGAATGGAGAGGCAGAAAATCTGACAAATCACTCACTTCTAAATAATGTTTGTTCATATGCTTAATTATTTAAACCTTTGTTTTCTGTTTGCATTCTGCTTTAATGACTCTCTTTTAGAGCAATGGATGTCTCTGAAGTAGCTAGACAAATGTAAAAGAGTTATAAGGTATCTTGAAAAGATAAATGGGTAAATTTTAAAATTTTCATCTGACCACAGGTATAAATGGATATAAAACTAGAATAATACACACCACGTTGCTGGTTTTCTTTCAAGAGTGGAATTAAGAATGGTTTTCAACTTTTTTGATTTTGTATTGTATCTGATTATCACCTGAATTTTCTACAATTTTGCAATTAGCATTACTTTCCTTTTGGCTTAAAGTAATAGGCATTAAAATATTAGTCTAATGAAGTATATTTAAAAATGTGGACAGAAGCTGACTGTAGAACTTTAAATCTCACACTAACAAACAAAGACTTTAGTCTGCGAATGGAAAAAAGGGATTGAGACTTAAAGCAATTCAGATTTTACTGAATTGGAGCAATTGAACAAATTGGAGCTTCCAATAATTCCTTTTGACAACAGGGTTGTCAGTGGATTGGAAGGGTAGAAAACAGAGGAAAAGAGAATAGGAATGAAGTCAGTGCTGTGGCTGATTAAGGAAGGAGCAGTAAGGACATAGAAGAGTGAAGTAAAAGAAAAAGAGAGGCTCCTACTAAAACCCCTGCCAATTAATTAATTCATAGTACCATAAAAATAGGATATCAGAGCTTAAAATGCCTTAGAAATCAACCAGTATAAGCTGATCATATTTCAGATGAAATAATGGCGGCAGAAGGAAACAGTCATTCACTTAAGGTTATGAAAACATCCATGAACCTAAACCACATTTTGTGCTCCTAAATGTAAAAACTGCCCTGCTACACTTGGCATCTGGCATCTTTCCTGACATAATGAATATAACTGAGTAAATATATTAAGTTAGCTTTTACTGAAAATCTTTGATGATGTGGCAGGCACTATGACAGGCTCTTCAGATTTATTATTTCTAATTTTCACAATTATCTTTCCTTGTAAGTGAGATGATCCACTGTGATGGCCCATTTCACAGATGCAGAAGCTGAGGCCCAGAGAAAGTAAATAACTTGCCTGAGTTCACACATGCCAAAGCTACAATTTAAACCTTGATTTGTCTGATTTTATTAGCAATCTCAGTTCAATAGTAGGGGAATATATACAAACTATGGTGACAGAACTTACCAAATACCTTAAAGGGTCTAATCTCTCTTCCTTCAAGTCTTCAGCAGTGACCTGCCACTTGAAGGCTGAGACAGGGAAAGAATGTTTTAGTCCCTTCAGTACCATGGTCAGTTATTTAGCTCTTTGATGATACATTGTCACCTCTAAGCCACATGGGATAGCCTTAGGTCTTCTTTGATGTATGAGAACATTTGGAATTCAGTGTTTGATTTGAAAATCATATTTCTTCTCATAGAGCCTCTAATTCCTATATTATAGCATGCATTAAAGACAGCTCTTTTATTTTTTAATTTTACTTTAAGTTCTGGGATACATGTGCAGAACTTGCAGGTTTGTTACATAGGTATACATGTGCCATGGTGGTGCTGCTGCACCTATCAACCCGAAAGAAAGCTCTTTTTGAGGGAAGGTTAGCACCTGAAGGTATTGGCAAAATCAGATGTGCTTAATAACTGTGCTTCAACCTCTGTGTGCATACACACACTCACATCCACATGCATTCACACCTACACATGTAAACACATGCACAAATACATACCCACAGCAACAAATACATCCATATTGTAGTTCAGCCTAAGCCATTGTAGAGGAATTGGGAGTCTTCAAGTGCTACCTGGAAATCTCTCTCTTCTCTCTCTCTCGCTCTCTTTTTATACCTTCCTACCTCCCAAATAAAATGCTCATTTAGCACTTACTCTGAAAGACTAAAGGGCATGCCTGTTACAAGGTATTACTCCTGACATATTTGAGGCAAGTAAAGCCACACAACTCTCCTTACTTGGCTTCCTCAGTTTTTGGGAAGACTTGCCCAGTCACCTAGGCACCTGGGCTCTATAATGTCCTGCCATTGCTGTGCCTAGGAGATGTCTACCTGGAGATGGGACTTCTGGGGTCTATTGGTCCATACGCTAGCATGCAGATAAGTGCTAGTTCCCAATAAAATTGCCACCAGTCACTGGATACAATGAGAAAAGGAAATCAACACAAGTAGTTAATTTTCACAATAAAATTTAAATTAAACATATTTAACTTAAACAGCCATTTTTTCATATTCTTCTTGCTGTCTTTAAAAAGTCTTTCTTTGTAGAGTGATGGCAATAGCACTGAAGAGGAAACAGCTAACCCTCTTAGTCCTCCATTAAAATAATAATATGGGTTCATAAAATACAGATATCTGGGAATGCGAGTTTCACCTAACCATGAGGAGGAGAAGGAAAAAGAACGAATAGAAGGAGCTTAGAGACCTTGTTTTCGTATAGCAGAGCTATATCTGTGAAAAGAAGGATGGAGAAGGGAGGAACATTGGTAGAGAAGATTCACAGTGTTGTGGTGAATGCATTCTTGTCGTTGTTAAAAAGTCTTTGTTTGTGGAGTGATGGCAATAGCATTTGGATTTTTTTCCCCAAAAATATCCCTACATTGCAAAGGAAACAGCTAACCCTCTCTTGTGGCGCCCGTATATTTATTTTGTGGCACCCAAATATTCATTTTCTCAGTTCATTTTTATAGAAACTTCTAAGGAAGATAAAATTATCTCTGTAGTACAAGTAAGTAAGCTAACATTTAAAAATTAAAATGAGTTGACTAAGGTGACACAGGTGGTAGTGACAAAACCATAACTTGTACCCAAGAGCAAGCATTTGGTTTTCTTCCCCTGAGGATTGTGACACTTTCAAGTAGAATCTATCAAATTCCAGCAGCCTGGACAAATAGCATACCACAGCACTCATGCATTGCTACAATATGTGACAAAAACACTATGATATAACACCTTTGAGATGTTTTCATATATTCACATTTGAGTTGCTCTGATCTTAGGACACTGAACAGCTTTGAAAAAAAAAATCTCAGTAACTATAATTTACTTTGTTTTTTTTGACACCTGTGTTGTTATCTGTTTTTTAATTCTAAGGAATGAGTCCTCAGTTACATCTGTCTGCCATTGCTTAAGTCAACTAAAGGGAATACTTCAGAGAAAAAAAAAAAAGTCAAAATTAGAATGCACAGGAACATAGAATATTTAGAGGTGATAAATACCACAACTAAGTGTTTGTAATCACAGTTTAGAGACCTCCAGAGAATTAGATTCCTGAGCATTTAGAATCTTTAAATCTAGGTTGGAAGATGTGTCTTTGACATTAATTCTCATTTAATAAAATAACTGCATTTACATTGTGCTGTTTTGCTAAGAAAAGAGAATTGTGCCATCGTGAAGTAAAATTTATTTTACATATTGACATAAAGGGAAAGGCCTAGGTCTCTTAAAAGATACAGGATAGTTTTATTAACACTAAGTGCAAAGGAATTTATATGACCCAATGTTCACTCATTTATTTTTTGAGTTATCTGTTTAATACAATTGAACTGATATGTTATTATGTTATATATGTCCTGATAAAGGACAATTGATCCAATTTGTAGTTGGAGGATAGCAGAGGAGGTTGCCTGGGGAAGGTAACAATTAATCTAAACACACAAACATAAGGGGTGAGTTAGAATGAGGCAGACATTTCCAACAAAGGGAATACAGAGGACAGATGTGGAGAGACACAGAACAGCATGCTGTAGGAACTCCAACAAAGTAAACATGACACAAACCATAGCTGAACTATATCTGGTAAGGACTCAGGGCAAACTGGCAATGTGATGTCCCTTCTTTAAGTACATGTTTCTCATTTATTTATTGGTTAGGGAGAAAATAACTTTATTTATTAAATCATTCATATCTCTGTTAAAAATAAGAGAGTTGGTGGTAAGAAGTTGCGTAGCAGCACAGTGAGGTACCTCTGATGAAATTATGACCAGGTGGGCACGAGTTAGTACTGCATGTAACAAGAGACCTTTGTCTATAACACCATGGGAGGACGTGGAGAAGGGATCCTGTGAGGGAACAAGCCAGAACCTACCAAAGTGTAAACACCTTGAAGCCAATAGGCTATCCCTTAAAAAGGACAAACACCAAGGAAAACACAAAAATAACAAAGAGAAAAAAGAGTACTTAAATAAAGATGTGAATGCAGTCATGGAATACCTAAGACAGAATTCACAGATGCTTCATAATGGGCAAATTATAGCCACAGACAGTAAGGAAGTAAGGGAGGAAATTGCAGTTGCTTTAAAGAAAGACAGTCAAAAGAAACTACCATCAGAGTGAAGAGGCAACCTACAGAATGGGAGAAAATTTTTGCAATCTACTCATCTGACAAAGGGCTAATATCCAGAACCTATAAAGAACTCATTCAAATTTACAGGAAAAAAACAACCCCATAAAAAAGTGGGTAAAGGATATGAACAGACACTTCTCAAAAGAAGACATTCATACAGCCAACAGACACATGAAAAAAATACTCATCATCACTCACCATCAGAGAAATGCGAATGAAAACCACAGTGAGATACCATCTCACACCAGTTAGAATGGCAATCATTAAAAAAATCAGGAAACAACAGGTGCTGGAGAGGATGTGGAGAAATAGGAACACTTTTACACTGTTGGTGGGACTGTAAACTAGTTCAACCATTGTGAAAAACAGTGTGGCGATTCCTCAAGGATCTAGAACTAGAAATACCATTTGACCCAGCCATCCCACTACTGGGGATATACCCAAAGGATTATAAGTCATGCTGCTATAAAGACACATGCACACGTATGTTTATTGCAGCACTATTCACAATAGCAAAGACTTGGAATCAACCCAAATGTCCATCAGTGACAGACTGGATTAAGAAAATGT
>NW_016808858.1:44874-47207 GCF_001698545.2 Rhinopithecus bieti
TGGCGATTCCTCAAGGATCTAGAACTAGAAATACCATTTGACCCAGCCATCCCACTACTGGGGATATACCCAAAGGATTATAAGTCATGCTGCTATAAAGACACATGCACACGTATGTTTATTGCAGCACTATTCACAATAGCAAAGACTTGGAATCAACCCAAATGTCCATCAGTGACAGACTGGATTAAGAAAATGTGGCACATATACACCATAGAATACTATGCAGCCATAAAAAAGGGTGAGTTCACGTCCTTTGTAAGGACATGGATGAAGCTGGAAACCATCATTCTCAGCAAACTATTGCAAGAACAGAAAACCAAATACCGCATGTTCTCACTCATAGGTGAGAAACGAACAATGAGATCACTTGGACACAGGAAGGGGATCATCACACACCAGGTCCTATTGTGGGGAGGGGGTCGGGAGGGATAGCATTAGGAGATATATCTAATGTAAATGATGAGTTAATGGGTGCAGCACACCAACATGGTGCATGTATACATACGTAACAAACCTGCACGTTGTGCACATGTACCCTAGAACTTAAAGTATAATTAAAAAAAAAAAAAGACAGTCGATGGGAAGGAAGAAGATTAAAAAGACAAATGGCAAAGAAAAATGCAATGGTGTGTTTCCATTGTAGAAAATCACATCATGGAATTGCAGATTGCCTTGCTGTCCTTGAAAATCAAGATACGGGCACTGGAATGTTACATGTGTGGGTACACAGAGCATGAAACAACCAAACGTAAGGCGAAAGTACACCCGGGTCTTGGTGAATTTCATGTTTTGTTTGCGGAAAAATGGGGAGCCCGTCTAGATCTTGTCCTGATAATCCCAAAGGACTCTATGCTGATGGTGGTGGTTGCAAACTTTGTGGCTCTGTGAAACATTTAAAGAAAGATTGCCCTTAAGTCAGAATTCAGATTGAATGGACACAGTCAGTTGCTGGGCAAAGGGAATGAGTGCAGACTATGAAGAAATTTTGGATGCACCTAAACTGCAGAAACCCAAAACAGAAATACCTAAAGTTGTTAATTTTTGGTAGCAACTAGCACTATCCTTAGTTACCACCTCATTGTTACTCCCTAAACTAGGCCCATCTCACAAGTTAGAGTTGGGCTTCCTTGTAGCCAGGACTATACTGTAGATATCAGTATGATCTGGGTGTGGTCAAAAACAGTTTCCTTTATTCTGTCCATCAAATAATACTTCTACCACTGTTCAGAGAAAATTGAAGAAAAGAGTAAGATGATTAAATGGTTTATCTAAGAACACGTTTTAAGAGGCAGAACATAGATATAACTAAGTGGTTATATACCTGATTGTAACAGTCATCTTTAATAAAAGCAAAATCATGCATAAATATAAAAGACCCCTAAACAAAGGGGCGGTTTTCGTTATATTGTTAAAAAAAGACAGTTATTTACATATAAGTATGTAACTAAATATTTTAATTTATATGAATTTGATGGTAAAACATCTTTGTCTCCTTTGATGGATATTATTTATTTGATAAGAGCAATACCAATAATTGTTTGTTCAGTTACATCGAATTATTGTTCAGTTTTCCCAGATTAACAGGTACCATTATTTTCTTATTCATTCTGGTTATGCATAATAATTCTTTATATACTGGCAATATGTGCCAGTATTCAGTTGTTTTTCTCCTTCTGACTGCAGTGTTGACTGTCTTCTTGGAGAGATGACTTTGCTCCCCAAAGAACTACATTGTTATAGACTCTTTCTTTAGAACTCATCTCCAGTCATTGAGATGCAATAAAAAAATGGACTTTGGGTTCCAGCTCTGCTACTCATCTGTGAGGCCTTTAGAGAGTTATTCAACTGTCTGAACTTTAGCTTTTAGGTCTGTAAAACAGAGAAAATTATGTCTTCCTTATAAAGATCTTAGAGTTTAGCTGAGAGAACTGAAAAAAAAAATCTAATATCACAGAAAGCAAATTCTAGTTCCCTTCCTGCTTTGTACACTTAACAAAATATCCAGACTTCTTGATTTCCTTCTTTTCTGTCAGAAGTAATAAGGCTCAATCATATTCACAAAATATTGTTTTGAATAATATTTTTGCCCCTTCTGAAAGGTTAAATACAAACACAAAAGAAGATACAGGACCCTAGGCTATGAGCAGATCTGTAGAATAGTTCCAAAATTGCACAGTGCAATAATGCCATCTTGGAAATCTGTGTGCAGTCTGTCTGATCGTCTATATTGAAGTCCAGTTCCCATTTGGGTAATTGATTTTACATATTTATTGGAAGACAGTCAGGGTATCTTTTTTTTTTTTTTTTTTTTTTTTTTTTTTTTTTTTTTT
>NW_016808858.1:47897-89418 GCF_001698545.2 Rhinopithecus bieti
GCCCGGCCCAGTCAGGGTATCTTTATACAGGCTGTTGTGATTCCTCCCTGAGTCCTACTAAAGTTGCATTACATAGAGGCCAGAGGGAAGTGCAGAGTAAAAATAGGTTAAGAGACTGATTAGCCCATTCCGGAGCTGGGGTTTTAATTCTGTGTTTTCAGTGTGGTTATTCATCTCTTATTTCTTTACCTATGTTACCTTTCCATAGGTCTCTTTTGTATCTCTCAAACTCTTGAACTTCATCCTGTGAATTTATGGAAGTAATTTAAAGGTGGGCCTCAATGACCTCAAATGCAGCCAGCAGTAAATTCTAGGGCATTCTCTTGAAGCTAAAGTTTGCACTGTTTTCAAGTGAAAAATACTTTTTTGGAGTCATTTTTAGGAACTAAACAGGATCTTGTTTCTGATTTTCTGCTGATACACTGGCAGATTCACATTCTTCTCTTAACTTCCTCCCTATTTATCTTCCTATTGCTCCACCTTCTTCAGAATACCATATTCCTTCACCTTACATTGGGCAGGGCAATGGGAGCTAAGGTTGTTGATCCAAGAGGAACACAGCTAAATGACACAAATGGGTTGTACCCACAAATCCAACACCACAGTATTGTAATCAATACAGGGTTCAGTACTATGCATGGTTTCAGACGTGGTCACTATGTCCTGAGGATTGTAGAGGCCAAGAACACCAGGGATTGGAGAGTTCAGGAAATATTTAATGGAAGAAGTTGCATATGAGCTGGACTTCCATGACTTTTTGTCTTTTATATGTTTGTCTGATTATAACAATAGCACATGCTTATTGATAAGTATTTGGAAAATGCAGATGCATATAAAAAAGAAATGAAAACTATCATAAGCTCATCAGTCTGAGATAACCACTGTGTTTGTGTCTTTATTATAGATAATAAGTATTTTCATGTTTCAAATGTTTTAATTTTAAAACATTAAAACAAACATAAAACATTTAAAGCATTAAAATCAAAATTTTAATTTTAAAACATTTAAAAATTCTATAAAGTTAATTATTTTGTAAATAAGTCATTATTAATTTACACAGACTCCATATGATTATTTCATGTATTCATCTAACAAATATTTACTATATGACCACCTATGTGTTAGACATTCTAGGATTGGAGGTATAATAATATACAAGCTAGAAAAGTCATTGTCCTCATGGAGCTTACATTCTCTGGGGAGGACAATAGCAAGCAAACAGTTCCTGTGTGTGTAAAGGGGGTTGTAGGCGTGCACACATGTATATCAAGTAGTGATGAATGTATAAGGAATAGAGGTTAGAGAGTGATGGGAGATACTTCAATTCTTTCCAACTTTTTAGTAATAAAATAAGTGCCTGGATATCTACTCTTAGCAATAGCACTGTAGTCCCCCCTTATCGGTAGTTTCACTTTCTAAGGTTTTAGCTACCTGCATTTAACTGTAATCTGAAAATAGGTGAGTACAGCACAAAAAGATATTCTGAAGGACAGAGAAAGAGAGCCCACATTCACAAAAGTTTTATTACAGCACATTGTTATAATTGTTGACAATACTATTATTTTTTGTTGTTAATCTCTTAATGTGCCTAATTTATAAATTGAACTTCATCAGCGGTATATATGCATAGGAAAAAACATAGTATCATGGTCTACATAGGGTTCAGTACTATCTGTGGTTTCAGGCATCCAATGAGAGTCTTGTAACATATTCCCTGAAGATAAGGGGAAACTACTGTAAATGAAAATATCTGTATTGTTTCCCCCTGAACAATACTGTATGTTTCTCTTTAAATCCTTGCCTATTTTTTGGCCCAAGATGGAATATCTTTGTTTTAGTTATTTTTTTTTTCCACTTACTATTTGTCAGGGTGAACAATTTCCTTAGCTATTTGTATTTATTTATTTTTGAATTTCCTATTCCTGTTCTGATATAAGTCCACAAAATTTCAACAGGTGAACATGGAGGAAAGACATTCCAGCAGGAGGAAATGATATGAGCAAAGACACAGAGGTGGGACCTCCTAAAGTGTGCTGTGGAATGCTGTTGATCCTAGATGGGGGTGGCCATGTTCATGTAAATCTGCACACAAGCTGAGATACACAAGAAGATTCATTGATTTTGAGGTAAAATATAGTCTTGTGTCTGGTGGTTGATCAGTAGCATTGATGATTGCTAAATATTCTGGATCCCTTTCCTTTGATTGTCCTTCTTGTGAGAGGATGATGCATCTGCCCTTTTGAACTCAGGGGTGAGCATGTGAACTCCTACCAACGGCATGATGGTGGAAACAGCAGCCAGAACTTTGAGACCCATTACATCATTCCCCATCTCCTCTCTGTCTCTTCCTTGAGTTTGGAAATGTTCCAGATAAAGACTACTTTTTCAGCCTAAATTTCTGAATAAAGGTGACTAATTCGTCTTCAGGGAGTTTGTGTGCTGTGTTGTCACAGAAAGATAGAAAAAGATTTTCTACATATTCTAGTCTCAATACCTACTGAAAGACCTGCATAAATGCATGCTAGAGAAGGAACTGCCTTGTTGAGAAATTTCTGTGTCTTAACTGAACAATTTTTCCTCGGTTTCTTGTGAGCACTCACAAAGCCACCACTAGCTTTCAGGAAGTGACCACACACCATCAAGAGGATCAGCTGCTCAGGAAGGCAGGGCTGGATAAGGTATACATGAGCCTGGGAGCAGGCTTCATCCACAGAGGCAGGAGGAAGTGGATTTGGTGCATTGCAGAAAGCAAGGACACTTTTAGCTAAAATGTGATGGGCGTCTACTGTTCTATATACATTATCTCATTAAAGACTCACCCTTTCAACTGGGATGAAAAGCATTATCCCATGTTTATGAAAGAGGAAACAAGTGTCAGTTCCACCTCCAGAATCTGTAAAGGCAATATTCAAAATAAGCCAGATCAATAATTTCTGAAAATTAGTAATATTGAATCATATATACCAAGTAGCAGGTTGGAATAAATTTGGTGAAAAGATTTTTGTTGAACAGACTGCAAAAGGAGCACAGCAGAAGAAAAGAGCAGGAGCATAGTGGGAGCTGCAAAGCAGCTGCAGATGCAGGAGTGTTCACTGGCCTATGGGTGCCCCATCCGACTCCCATAAGAAGTCCATAAAAGCCACATTGGCACTCTCTCCCACATTGGTGCACTCCTCCACACTGATGCAGTCTTCCACATGCTTTCAGTTATTTTTTCCCCTTCTTGCTCTTCTATTTTCTTATTCTTTAATCCAGCAAATCCAAAATATAAAGGAAATATATTTTCTCTCTAGTCCCAAGCAAGGATATTTATCAAAATTTCAGTTCCCGTTACAAAAAAAAAAAAAAATCATATGGCAACAATGGACAATGGGGACTGCTAGGAGGGGGAGGGGTAAGCACTGAAAAACTGTTAGGTACTATGCTCACTACTGGGGTGACAGGATCATCCATATCCCAAACCTCAGCATCATGTAATATACACATATAACAAACCTGCACATGTACTTACTGAATCTAAAATAAAAGTTAAAATTATTTAAAATATCAGTAGATAACATGATTTATCCTATAGACCTAAAGTCTTTGTTTCCTTTAGGCTTTGTTTAACAAAGCCTAAAGCTATTGTATAAAGCCCATAGCTAACTCTAAGCCATATTTAAATGAACTAATAAAATAAGCACAACATTTAGCTCTTATTTTATATCTATCATCTATCAATCAATCTATCATCTGTCAATCATCCACTGAGCTAGGGATTCATGAGGCTTCAGATGACCCCTGCCATCGGAAAGTGAATATTTTCTATAAAATATTGGTTATCTAGGTCACCGTTTTTACACTGTGGAGTCATGCCTCATAACTCATTAGTGAGGGATAAAATCAATATAATAGGTAGCAAACAGTATGCACACACACACAAGTAGGGCAGAATATAAAATATTGTGTTTTCTCTTTCAACAACACATGTCAAAACAGAAAATGCAATTTTATAAAACTCTTACTTCAGTTTTTTATGTCTGCTAATGTAGTAAGTGCTAAACCAAAGATGTTTAAATGTCCCCATTCTACAGTAAGGGTCATATATTTTCTGAGCTAATAAAATAACTTTTAAAAATGTGCATGCATGCATATGCCTTGTAACTGTAAGTAAATTATTTAACATTTCAAAATGTTTACTCATAAGTAAATATCAATGATACAAAGTCATCATAAAGGACTATTATAAAGAATAAAATGAGAACATGTTGCAAAAGTCCCTCAAATGGCATCCAGCAAATAGCAGATAAATTGTACCTATTGTTCTTATTATAAAATTACATAGAGCATAAGATTAGAATCAAAAAGTTGTGACAAGATAAAAAAATATCCTTTAGTCATCTGCATTGGAGAGCACTTGTGTGCAAGCTTAAATTCTCTGGGCCTCACCTATTCACTATTCTCTGCTGCAGGGATTTGCTTAGCACAGGTTTGTATCAGCTGCACCATGGCCTCCCACTCCTGCCCCATGGTCTCTCACGTGCCATAGTAGGAGATGTCTGAAGAAACCAAACGGTAGGAAAATTAACCCTATGTGTCCAACCTTGTCCACTGGGGTCTGGGAACTAATAAATAATTTATGGGAGCTCAGAACATGATACCTCAAAACATGGCACTTAGCAATTGAAAAAGCTACAGGAGCTAGAAGGTCACTCTGACCACCCCCACTTTTCTGTATAAAGCATAGTTATAAAACATTATTTTGATCTCCCTTGCCTGAAAGTAAGCCATCAGACCCTCATTCCAGAGGAGTACTGCACCAAACCTGGAGAGAAGGAATGATACATGGAGAAGACAAGAAGAATTTGAACATTTCAGGGCCTTTCTGGGTTCCCTCCCCACACTTTCGGTTTATTATCATGAAGTTACACCATGTCTTTTATACACTGATATTTCTACAGGACTGTCCATTCTTCATTGAACCTAAGTATAAAAATGCAGTTTTTGGGGTGGTCTTTGTGTCTTCATTTCCGAAGGCTCTCATGTCACATAAAACATTGTTAAATAAATTGGCTGTGCTTTTCTCTTATGAGTCTGTCTATTGTTATAGCATTGTAAGTAATGACTTACAGTGAGTGAGGAAAATATTTCCTTTTTCATTCCTACAAATTTATTCCTCCTTTGTCCCTTAGGTGGCCAGTTCTGAGATTCATGTCACCAGTTTCCTTAAAAGTTATCTCTGGGCCAGGTGCGGTGGCTCAAGCCTGTAATCTCAGCACTTTGGGAGGCTGAGACGGGTGGATCACGAGGTCAGGAGATCGAGACCATCCTGGCTAACACTGTGAAACCCCGTCTCTACTAAAAAATATACAAAAAACTAGCCGGGCGAGGTGGTGGGCGCCTGTAGTCCCGGCTACTCGGGAGGCTGAGGCAGGAGAATGGCATAAACCCAGGAGGCGGAGCTTGCAGTGAACTGAGATCGGGCCACTGCACTCCAGCCCGGGCAACAGAGTGAGACTCCATCTCAAAAAAAAAATAATAATAATAATAAGTTATCTCTGAATCAAGCTTCTTTGCCTGTCACAGTAGACAATGTGATCATACATCTTTGGATTGCCTTTCTCTCCTTCCTGTTTCTCTCCCCTCACCCCCTGTAGGGGCAATAAGGTAATAACTTTTTCTCATCTGTCATAAGGGTCACGGATGACAGTCCTGTAACAAAAGATAGATTAACAGGAAAAAAAAAATAACAAGTTTATTTAACCAGGGTTTTATGTGACCCCCAATACCCAGGGAAAACTGTGTGCTTTTATTGTAAGTCCAATGAAAAAAGTGAAGAGTTGTGGAGAAGCACGATTGGACAAAGAAAGTAGGATCTAATAGTAATCAACTGTGGGGAGACCAAGCAAGGCCTGTTTGTTCAGATGATTCTTGGGTTTTCTATGTGGCATTCTTTTCTCAGGATGTGGGGCAGGAACTCTCTAGAACAAGACCCTCATGACCTACTTTCAGGGAAGGTAGGTCAGAGAGTGATGTTTCTAGGTTTTATGGTTCACTTTGAGGGAGAGGAGCTCTAGTTTCTATAATCTGAGGTGGGGAGAGAAATTCTTGACACACCTTGGGGGAGCGTGGGGAAAGGAAGAAGGGAGAGCATGAGAAGGTCAGAACAACCTTTCTTCTGAGGCCTTCCAATCTCCTTCCGTTCAAAATACTCAGCATGCCATGACACCACATTTTGGGATATTGTGTTCTGATCCCTGATATGATCTTTTCTCTTCCCTAGAATGACTTTCCAAATAAAGCACACGTGGTCCCAGACTTACAATGATTCAACTTATGATTTTTGACTTTATGATGGTTTGAAAGCCATACGCATTCTGTGAAAACTGTACTTCAAATTTTGAATTTTGATCTCTTCCCAGGCTAGCAATATACTGTACTATACTCTTTCTCACTGGGAACCACTGCCCCCAGTCAGTCATGCAATTATGAGGGCAAACAACCAGCACTCTACGGGGCTCTATGTTGTTAGATGATTTTGCCCAGCTGTAGGCCAATGTAAATGCTGTGAGCATATATAAGTAGGCTCGGCTAAGCTACAATGTCCTATAGGTTAGGTGTATAAGATGCATTTCTTAGTTACATATTTTCAACCTATGATGGGTTTATCTAGACATAACCCCAGTTAAGAAGCTTCTATACCTTCATGCAAGCCTCTGTCTCAGTCTCTGCTTCTAAGGAGATCCAAGCTAAGAAAGTCTCCAATCTCCTTTTTTCATGCCTATTTTCTTCTTTCCACTGCTAGTGTTGTTCTTAGTAATTAGAGAAAATGAACCCCAGGAAGCGAAGCTGTTAGAAATGTTATGATACACCTAAAATACTGTGGTCTCCATTTTCAGCCTCTAATGTCTTTTGTAAGGGAAGGAAGTAGACAGCAAGGGACCTAAAAATGTCTTTGACCTTACTAATTTGGAGATTTCAGGAAACATGTTTTTTCTAAGAGAAAACTTGACAAATAAGTATCACAAAGAATTTTTGATGTCAAGACAAATAGGACTAGCTCCAGTAAGGAGCATTATTCTTGAACAGGACATACGTTTGCCTTGTTTGTAAATACATGGCTGCATTTCTGCTCCACCAGAGTAAGGGACACATGCAAATCCTGTTTAATACTCCCTTTTCAAGAAGGCTGCTTATTTGCTTTTTATGTTTGTTTCTGTAAATTGATTAGAGATGAATTTGTTTATACCCCAAATAAGACAATAGAGAATTGTAATTATATTTCACCACAGGCCTCCAATTTCTGCCCTAGAGAATATAATGAAATGATGGAAACACCTCCTCCTTCTTTGGAACTGAAAGCTGTGCTCTAGGCTGTTGGCTTAATTTCTGCTATGCACACCCCACCAATCATCAAATGGGCCCTAGGATTAAGATCCCTACCTTCAGGCTGAGGGCCCATAGCTGCACAGTAATTGCAGAATGCTGCTTGCAGTTGTGTTTGATAAGGAATTAATGACATGTGAAACATTCCAACACATTTAGGATATCTCCTGCCTCATTGTAATTAAGGGAATCAAAATGCATTCTGATCTAGAATTGGAGGTAGCCTAAACCCTCCATCATTCTAAAACCCACACAGTAAGCTAAGACTATTATCTTATGTAACTTCTACTTTAGAAAATAAGGACATTGAATCTCAAAGAAGAAATAATCTTCTCAAAGTCAAATACTAAGTAGGTATGAGAATGCATATTCATACTCATATCTATCTGACTCTTCAAGACCACACTATTCCATCTCACATTAGCATTTGTGGAATACTTGCTATGTGCTGAGCATTGTACTATGTGTTTCTATGATGCTATTTTACTAGCATCAGAATACCAATAGCTCCTGAATTTGTATAAGGTAGCTGGCCAGCCCGCTCATAGACACATTCTCCAGCCTCCCACTAGTTAAAGCCAAATATCCAGGTTCTCACCAAGGGAGTATGAGCAGAAGTAATATGAGCAACTTTTGCATCACTTCTTTAAAATAAAATTACTTGTTTTCCTTTCTCTCTCTTTCTCTTTTCCCTCAGGCAAGAAGCTTGACATAGCATTGATGAGTCCAAGTCAAATATATGAACAAAACAATGTCTCAAGAGAGGGCAGAGTATCAAGTCAGAAGAATCCTGAGTCCTTAGATGACCTTGTAGAAAAGAGCCACAAACTTACTCTGGGCTACCTTCGTACCTCTGAACTATTATGCAGAGAGAAATAAATGTATTCAAATCTCTGTTTTTTGGGTTTCTTCATTCATGTAGCTTAGCCTATAACCTAAATAATAAAACTCCAGAGGACGCTGTACACATTACAAAGGAAAATCTAGAGTCAATTTGCCAAAGTTTACGTAGCCCATCAGTGTCAGAGTTAGGATATGAACCCAAATCTTGCCTCCATTTTCAGATTTTTTAAATCAAACAATGTAATTGACTTAGAAAAGTGCTTCTCAAAGTTTAGCAAGCATTAGAACCACCTGGAAAGCTTATTACAGTGCAGATTCCTGAGCCCCTTCCCTAGAGATTCTGATCAAGGAGGTCTTGGGCCAAACCTAAGAACTGGCAGTTCTAACAAGCCCCCATATGATGCTGAGATTGCCTGTCTAGCGACCATATTTTGAGTATCACCGACAGTAACTCCTTACACAGAGATGGAAGACCAAAAAAAAAAAAAAAAAAAAAAAAAAAGAGAGAGAAATATGACTTTAACATTCAAAGGACAGAAGCATGACTGAAGCAAAGAAATAACTGAATCATGATAATGCTGATAAAAATGATGATAAGAGCCAGCATTTATTGTGTGTCATGCACTGTTTAAAGTGTTCCATACATTATCAAATTTGATCCCCACACTCTATGAGGTAAACAATGCTTCTCATCTGTGAGGAAACTGAGGTTTGAAGAGATTAGTTCCTGTTTTCATTCTCCTGGTTCCCTACTTTCTACTTAGTACTTTACCTTTAGAAATGCAAATATAGCTTTTTTACTTCCCCTTCACTAGACACTGCCTACAGGGCAAGTAGTAAATAAATGCTTAGGAGCTCCAGAAAGGGAGACTCACCCACTAGGAGGCTGCCTCAAGAGATAGCCAATTTTTATGAAACCCTCTCCCGTCAGGAGACTGCCTCCAGAGATACAAGACTTTCTCCTTCCTGGGGAGTTTTTGGCCTAGCTAAGTCCTGCCCACGAAGGTGCCAGTGGTCACCAGCTTGACGGCCCAGTAGATAAGGCATCAGAACCCTCTCCTTGCTCACCTCTTCCCCTGTCTTTTAAAAGCCCTTCTGTTCTGTTCCAAAAGCAAACTGATACCCTTAAAGCAGGCAATCTATACTCTTTTCATTACCTAGCTTTGGAATAAATGACTTTCTTTATACCAGACTTCATTTTTGTTACTTGTACTCTGCACAAGGTGAGCGACTAACCTGCATTTTGGTTACATAACCTCAGAATAATAGCTCTTTGATACTTTCATAAAGTAAACACTCTTCATAAAGGAGTGCCTGAAAGATATTTACTAACTCCTTTCCCTAGATATGCTAAAATCTAACCTCCTATTGAGCTAGACCAGCCAAAATCTACCCAGATGTCTCTAAGCCTGTTTTACCCATTTGTAGCATAGTAATGCCTTCCAGACACATTGTAAAAACTAAAGATGTCTAGTGGAGATGGATTCAGTAAATAGGAGAGATTGCTCATGTTAAGAAAGAAAGGCCTAAGGAAGGGAATGAAGACAAATCATTCCTGGACAGAGAATTCACAGCATATTGAAGGGAAGTAAAAGGGAACTTTAAACCTAGCATTTTTAATTATTCCATTTCAATGTCTCTTTTCATGCTGTGCCTATTAGAATAAAATAAAATTTTCAAGTCTTTCTGGCCCCCTTCTGCCTGCTCCAAAACCTAATGGCACTTGTGGCACTGGACCTCCTTTCAGCTAGTATGCTGGGCTGAAGCAGTTGTGGAGAACACTTTGATCCCAGCCAGAGTAAAAGCTGAGGACATTCAGTAATAATTTCTCTTGTCTAATAATTTGAAAGTGCCTAAGGACTAACCTCAGAACATCATGAGCCCAGTGAATGCTTAAAAATAACAACTTTAAGGAGAGATTGTGTGATCCATGTAATGCTGCGATGAAGTATTGACATCAGTGTCCTGAGCTGGCTGGGGGGACATGTGGAGGTGCCAGAGTATTTTCTACAGAGTATCACAGCTGTGCAAGTGGCCAACCATGGCATTGTGCATGTTGGAACAACCCAATGTGCTGACAGTATTCATCCCCCAACATCAGCATCTCAATAAACCCATCTGAGGCCGAAATCTAAAAATCGAAGACAACTCCAACTAGACTTGATTTTCTCCCCAAAAGTCAATCCCTCCTTTTTACATTAAAGCTGATTCTGGTATATCCTGAAGAGAGGAATGGTTCTGTACCCAGGAACCAAAGTCCTGGAAACCAAGCCTGGATGCCAGCAGTAGCAGGGACATCATCCATGAGCTGAAGATTCACTGTCAGGTAGCCACAGACCAAATATCACACTCTTGGGAATTGTCTTTAGCTCTAAAAGAAAATGTGTCATGGGCTATCTAAATAGTGGGGCTGCAGTATTTATGTCAGATTTATGCCTTGATTTTTTTCCAAGAAGATTTGAGGTTTACTAAAATATTGTGCAAAATGAGACACTGAGGATAAAAGAGTATCAAGACTTTAGTGAGAAAGAACCAACTCCCCATTCAGAAAGCTTTCATATTGGTCCTAGTTGTTTGATCTTAGGACTGTTACCTGTGTCTATTTCCTTACCTATAAAAAAAGTTGCCTAATTACCAATTTTACGTTTGTTAGTAGGACTGCATTATAAAGTAAGGATGGAAGTTCTCTATAAATTGATTCATCCTCCCTTCCTCTCTCAGAAAAGGAATGCCTTAAGATTTCCAGTCTTGCCCTTTTCCGAATGAAGTCATCTTGGTATGAAGGAGTAGGAAAAAAAGTATCTTTCTAAAACATCCCTAATTTGACCTGTACTACCTGGAGCACTAACCCTAGTCCACATTTCCTTTTCCTCATCTGTACAGTGGAATTCAGAGAGGGAAACTTTGTCATGTGTGACTGCATGAATGAACCTGCAGGACATTTTGCTAAGTAAAATTAGCCAGGTACAAAAGGACAAATGCCACATGATCTCACTTATATGAAGTGGAATCTAAAAAAATTGAAGTGAACCTGACCTCAGGCAAGGAGTGGAGTGGTGGTTACCAGAGACTGGGAGTGGAGAAGAAGGCTATGCTGGTCAAAGGATATGAAGATGGAAGTTCACCATAAATTGATATATCATCAGTTTCTCTCTTAGAAAAGAAATGCCTTAAGATTTCAACTAATATATAGTAATCCAAGTCAAGGAAACACTGAAATACAAGTGAATTGGAATTCTGTTAATATATGGATAGCATTGAAACTTCCCTGAAAAATTCTTCAGATGGGGGAAATAAATGTTTTGAGATTTATTGCAAAGCGTGCTGACTATTGTATTGTATATTTCAAAATCTCTAAGAGAGTAAATTTTAAATGATTTCACCACAAAAAATGGTTAAGTATTAGAAGTGATGGACATATTAAATAGCTTGATTTAAACATTCTACATTATATACATATAACATCACTTTGTTCCCCCAAAATGTGTACAATTATTTGTTGATTTACAATCAAATTTTTAAAAATTAAAAAATAGTACCTGTTTCTCAGGGGCTCCATGAAGACTAAAGATAAGACTATTGATATAAAAGTCCTAGATAAAATTCAGGGCTACTTATGAACCACAGTGTTTATTATTTTAACTATTTATAATAATTCAATATAAGTTGCATTAAACACCCTGGGAATATATTAGTGTTATAAAAACTGTAACAGTATATTAATTCTCAGAATTTTCTACCAGCTCACACATTTAATACACACATACACACAAACACTCATATGTTGACACACACCTAAAACAGAAATAAACATATCCACAATTCTCTCTTTTTAGGTGCTTCTTTGATCCCCCAGAGTGGCCTGACCAATATTCCCAACCTTAAGTCTTGGTACACAAGTGATTCAGAATCAGTTGTGAGTAAGGCACAAATAATATGACTCTCAAAAAATGTGGGCATTTCTGTTGCCTATAATGCAACATATACATACAGTTCTAAGAAACCTTAAATTCTACAAAATCACAAATTAAAATAATAGGACTATAGAAAACCTAGGAGTGGGACAGACCACTGAAAGACTATACAACATTTTAACCACAGCACTAACAAAAGTAATAATGAAATATGTAATGAAAATACAAGCAGAGTTAAAACATGATGTTAAATTCCTAATAAGTAAACAGATAGTTAAATATGGCCATATATTTCTTTTTTTCTTTCTTTTTCTTTTTTTGAAATGAAGTCTCACTCTGTTGCCCAGGCTGGAGTGCAGTGGTGCAATCTAGGCTCACTGCAACCGCCACCTCCTGGGTTCAAGTGATTCTCCTGACTCAGCCCCCCAAGTAGCTGGGATTATAGGCACCTGTCACTAAGCCTGGCTAATTTTTTGTATTTTTAGTAGAGACAGGGTTTTACCATGTTGACCAGGCTGGTCTCAAACTCCTGTCTTCGTGATCCACCCACATCAGCCTCCCAAAGCACTGGGATTACAGGTGTAAGCCACCGCACACTAAAGGTGATCTAATGGAATAAAGTTGAAGTAATGATAGATTCTACTAAGTTTGGAGATAAGGGAAAAACACAAAAATCAAAGGTAACTGTGCAATAAGTCCTCCAAAATGGAACATGTGGCAAAAATAAGTCAAGAAGAAATTATGGCTTTTATATCAGTTATCTGTTGCTATATATCAAACCTCCCCCAAAACACCACCATTTATTTAAGTAACTTAAAACACCACCATTTATTAGTGTGTCTGTAGGTCAGCTGACTGGTTTTATTGACCTGGCTTGACTGATCTCAGCAGGAGATACAAGGATCCTTGCATCTGTGATCAGTTAGCAGGTCAGCAGTAGCCTGGCTAATCAAGAAAGAACTCAGGTGTGATATTCTCTGCTTGAAAGAATTTTAAAATCTTCAGCAGGTTAGTCTGGACTTATTCACGTAATGGTCATACAGTTCCAATTGAACAAATGAAGTTGTGGAAGGTCTCTTGAGGCCTAGGATTGAAACTGGTAGGCCATTAATTCTGCCCCTGTTGATTGTCCAGAACAAGTCACAAAGCCATTTCATATTCAAGGGGTGTGGAAATAGACTTCAGTTCGTCATGATAGGAGCTACAAAGTCCAAAAACAACATTGTAAATAGGTATAAATAGAGGACGGGAGAAGAGAATTGAGCCCATTTAACAACCAATTAATCAATGAGAAATACATCTTGCATATGGTATTATCTTCTTCCTCCTTGTGGGTTCTGCTGTGGCCGCTTGGTGGTATAAAACACTAACGGGCTAGGAAAAAAAAAAATTTTTAAATAATTACTTCCACATTTTCCTGGCATTATTCCTCTATTTATATCACACATGGACTAATTCAGATTACAGAAACATATGTTGTAGCAGAACAGACCACCATAATTTATAAATTATTTATTTCGCTAAAAATATTTTCAGGAGAGTTTCAATGTTATCTATATATTAACAGCCTTCTCGCTCACTTGCATCCCAATATGTTTCCTTGACTTGGAAACAAACAAGTGAAGTTATATCTACAGCAGAGTTTCTCAGCCTTAGTTAGCACTGTTAACATAATGCGCCCCAATAATTCTTTGTTGTATGGGATTGTTTTGCGCATTATAGGATGTTTAGCAGCATCTTTGCCCTCTACCTGCTAGCATAGCCCTCAGGTTGTAACAACCAAAAATGTCTCCAGATGCATCCAATGTCCTCTAGAAGGAGGCATAATCACCCTCAGTTGAGAACCACCGTATTAGAGAATCAGCAGTGTGCATAACCTACAGCCTTTTGCAACTAAGTCCCAACTATTAGTCAATTTCAAGATCTCAGGTAAACATCATCTGTTAATGTGTCTCAATTAAAAAAAAAAAAAGAAAGAAAAAAAAAGGATTATTGCGCTTGGGAAGGGCAGATTGTTTTTAGAGGAGAATGATGATTCTCCACTCTGGAGATTGCCTTTTATAAAAAGGGAACACTCCTGACATCCTTGGCCTTTTTTTCACGCTAGCACTCTTCTATGATGATTGAATTTGAGAGAGGAATCATGTTCATGTTCCCAGTTTATGTTCATTTACTTTTCCCTCAGGAGAAAACTGCTCACACACTCCACTCAACTCCTTCACTCTTTGGGGTTTATAGGGTCTGGCTTTATTCCTGTGAGGTATGGAGGGGTGAAAGAAAGTTTTTACAAGGAAGTATTATAATATGCTACATTGATCAGGACAATTGGGACACAGACGGTGAAATTTGGTTTGGGGCAAAACACATGCGAACTACCTGAACATTTTGATATGCCCAAGGTAAAGACTTCAGTGGCCTGCAGGAAACAATGCAGCCAGTTTTTATAGGTATCAGTTTAATTTTTAACTGTTTTAACCATGGAGTTAGGCCTAAGGTAAATGGAAGTGGGAATTTGTACATTATGTGTTGAAACAGTTTAAGGAACCTTTGACCTCAAGCAAGTGGTTTATGCTTTTATAGAGGGAACTAAACATGCTCTGCCTTAAGGAAACAATGTATCCAGGTGCCCAGCAAAAGTGTGTGTTGTGGGCCTCAGTAACTCACGAAATGGATAGACCTCAAGCCCAGGAAAGGTACAGGCAAAGGACCTCAAGGAAAAGTTTTAGGTCTCAGGTTCAGCAAAGACAGAGGATAAGGGCACTCAGACATCCACAAAGGCACCAGCCACAATTGCCACAGATATAGGCCAGAGGAACCTCAACCAGATGATAGTAGCCTGAGAAAATGTGGATCAGGATAGGTTAATTTCATATAAAGAACATCTCCCCTTCATAGGGGGAGGGCTTTTAAGCCTAAGCAATTCTGTGCCACAAGAACATTGGATCAAGTCTGAAAATATTATATTTACAAGTAGAGGAGTATTGGTGGTATATAACTAGACACAGCCCATACTCATTTTAGCACTAGGAGATGGAAACACTGGGCTCCAAGGGAAAAGAGAAATGGCAATAAAGAGGTTTTCCAATGTACTCAGATGGTAGGGAAACTGCATCTCCATTATGACAGGGGATATAAATGTATATTTCTAAATTTGCAAGAAAGCAGCAATGTCTGAAATGCAACATGTAAGAGAGGAGACTATCTCGGTGATTTCCTCCCTCCCCATACAGTAAATCAGTAATGCTAAAATTAACCTCATTTTTGAGTTTACAAAGCACAGGTCATAGATTTTGGACAAGGTACCAAATGACTGACATCGTCTCTAGCCCAAAACAAAAAACCTTTTCTCCATTTTTCCTCCTTTATATAGATGCCATCAAGTCCCTGCTGTAATTCTTGGCAACATTAAGTACATAATTTTATCTGGGATAGTTTCTCTAGGGTCTGGGAATTGGATCATTTTCAAAATTTATTGGGTGTGAGCCAGTGCTGTGATGATCACGTATGTTCTGTTACCTCTTTGGATTTCTCAAAAGAGAGGCTTATAAGAGCTTTACATTGAAGAAATAAAGCTTCTAAGGTCCCGAAGAACTCACAATCATTCCTGTGGAAGCCTGCCTAGCTTCAGCTACTGAAGGAATCCTTCATGTAGGATGGATAATCCCTCTGGCTGAGATTAAGCTGAATATTAACTTGGAGAGGAAATAATGAAGGCAGTCAAATAATTTGATTTTCAAATTTAATTCCTTTGAACTTTAATGTCATTGGACTTCAACTTACAAAGAGATTTATATTTTCACCTCTATTTGTCACCCTATTTTGAGAAGCATTTGTATCTAAATTTGCAGCACTTCTATCTTGGCATTTTATTATTAAATTATTGTAATATTGCTATTTTATCTCTTTAAATAACCAATGAATTGACTATGCTAAGCAAAATAGCTGAATAAATTTGAGTGGAAAATAATTGCTTTGAAATGAAATCAATTAATGTGTGGTTTGGACCAATTTCAGAGCCTTCTGGGGTCAATAGCTGTAACTGCCCACTGGTGGGTCTAGGATAATATATTTAATAATAATTAATTTTAAAATATCTTCATGACAGTGAAAAAACAAGACCATCCTTAGAGATAGTGGATCTGCATGCATGAAGGAGATAGTGATTCCACAGATTGGTCATGAGCTTAATGGTTAAGCCCAGTGCAATACATTAAGGGAATGAAAAGTTGGGCAAAGTGAAGGGTGAAGAATGCCTCTTCTCCACTTCCAGTATTTCCTTCCAGGTGGAGGAAGTTGTTAATGTAACACTACTGACCTTCCTGCCTATCAAGCAATCTTCTCCAAAGAAGAGGAAGTGACTGATTTCACTGGAAAACTGAGAAGGAATAAAATGAGTGAGCTCATCTCAGTTTCTTCTTTTCTCTTTTGAAAATAATGTTGTCTTCAGAGATCATGTGCTGAAGTCTGGTCAGTCTTTCAACAGGTATAATAGGAAATGCCCTGTGGTGGGTAGGAGGGTCGGGGATGGCATGGGGGATGTGTTGGATGTGTATGGGAAACTACCTTTAGCAGTCCAGCTATGCCTCTCACTGGATGGATATGTCTTCTTATTCTGAGGTTCTTCATTGAAAGTACATTTGCCTGCAAATAAAGCCACATTCTCCAATATATTCTTTTTCAGTAATAAAGTTGATATATGGTCTCTTGTTTGTATTATTTGGCTTATTTTCAAATGGTTTATAGCTTTAGAAAAATAAAGAGATGTTATGTATTGTACATTCATAATTTCCCCAAAACATACATTTTTTTCTGTTACACATTTTAATTTTACTTTTTATGTTATAAATTTGGTTTCCAGGTCCTTACTGGTCTCAGCCATTTCATGGCCCAACAGTAAGGGTGTAAAACATGGTGTCTCAGAGGTTGTTAATTGTCCTCCATATCCATTTTTGTTTATTGCTTTTGGTATTAGGACTCATGGTTCGACTGGGCACCTAGCACCTAGCTAGAGACTACATTTTCCAGCTTCCTTTGCTTCTAGGTGTTGCAGTATGACTAAACTGCCGTCAAAGAGAAGTGATCAGAAGTAATATGGACACTTCTGGGGGTCTCAGAAGGAAGTTGTATGCCATAAACATCTTCTTTCCATAGATTGGAACACAGAAATAGCGGTGGTGAGTCAGCTTCAAGTGTACAGATACAGACAACAATTCTAGAAGTATTACTTAAAGTTGCAGTACACAAGGAGCTTGCACCATAGTGGAGTTCAAAATACTGCTTTCTTCATTGAGAAAGTCTGGCTAAGAAAAATAACCATCTGGACAAAGCAGTGTGCTTAGTTATGTTATTGACTTATATACTAACACAAGTTTCTTATTTTATTGCAGACTTGTAACAAAGAGTTGATATTTTGAGCAGAATTGATTAAGAAAATGGCATGGTAATTTAACCAAAAAATATGAGCCCCCTAAGCTAAATAATGTGTACACCTGGACAGAGTGTGGAATAATAAGACATTGGAGATTCAGAACAGTAGGAGGGTGGGGGGCAGGTGAGGAATGGGAAATTAATTAATGGGTACAATGCGCATTATCTAGGTGATGGTTACACTAAAAGATTAGACTTCATCACTATGCAGTATATCCTGTGTACCCTTGTCTTTAGGCTCTGATTAATCAGTATCTAAGGATATGTGTTAAACAGGCTCTTTGACTCACTCTTGATCTTTTTCCTATGGTCTTTGACATGAATCTTTGGGGACAAGTGAGAAGACAAAAAGTTACATTACATTCAAATTACATTAACAATAAAAAATATGATGTAAAGGCCTTTTCCAACTTGATATTACTCAATTCCAATAGAAGATCTTCATCTTACACAGCCATCATCATCCTTTGGCACAGTTGGCCAATCCTTCCCCAAATAACCACACACATCTCCCCACCGACAGAGTATGTGAATGAAAACTTACATATCCAAACATATCCTTAATTCCTAAAGCAAATATGTGTTAACTACATAAATTATCACGATGAAGTTGGCAGTAGGGTGACCATTTAAAAAATGTTTTCTTCAAACGCTAGATGGTATATAACTGTATTACCTAAACAAATGTTACATGTGAAGAATGAAGTCTAGGGCATTGAGGAAAAATGATTTCAAAAGCTTCTTAATTTATAATTTAACTGCTATTATTCAATTGTCAAAATTTTGGAACATCCAAGGAGGCAAGTCAAAATAATGCAACTTGAAGATCAAGGATCCTGGAAATAAACCTCAGAGCTACAATGTATCAGGTCTGTGTCGGGAAATTATATTTATCTAAAATAATCTAGAATTTTAGTATAGAACAGATGCATTTCTAACACATATCTTACTTTCCATGTTTAGTTTTCTGTTTCTTTACCCCATTCCATTAATTAGCATAGCCTAGCAGAAAGGTAACAACTTTTAGAATTGGCAATTTTGTTTTTCTTTCTGTGGTGACACAACAATGGATTCTGGAGATTTTAAGCTCCTATATATACAGCAGTGACCAGAGAAGCAGAAAGAGCCCCATATTTGAGGAGAGGTAGGGTTCAGTAAGCAGGTAGCCAAGCCATATAGAAACCTGTATAACCCACGTCCAAATAAACAGGTAAGTCTTGTTCAGTGGGAAGAGTAAAAGTTGTGAGACCAATGACGACAAGAGTCAAGAGATTCAAAGTGAGAAGACTGATATGGAAAAGTCAGGCAAAATGGGCTCAGAAGTAGAACTAGTTTGAGAATCAGAAACAAAGCTGGGGCTAATGTAAAGCAAGTAAGCACTCAACTGGGGAACAAAATTGAAGGAGACACAATCTCAGTAATCTGGAAAATAATATTTTTAATGTGGTATTTTAAAAATTAAAATGCAAAATAAATCCATAAAGAACAAAATATCAAAATTTTAAGTAAAATCAGGGCCCAGCCCTGTACTTGTGCAGGCCTGCCTCACTTACCACCCCCATCTTAGCCCTATTAGATTCTGCCTTTATTTCATATTATAATATTTTGTTTTTCAAGGAGAGTTTTGTACTAATTTTGCTTTTTAAAAATATTGCATTAAAATATTAGTTATCTTAATTTTGGGGTTCATTTGTTCTCTCTTACATTTTGTGCCCGAGTGCCTCACATATCTCACCCAAGTTCCTGCCCCAGGCAGGGAGTGTACATTCCTACCTTAGCCAAAGCATAGGCTTTCTATGTTATCCTAGAAAAGTCCTTTCTTATGTTTTCTCTAATTCTATAAAATGAGAGACTTAAGCTGAGGATCTCCAATATCCGCTCCACCTCTGACATTCTCCAGGTAGTTGGAGAAGGGCGCTAGGGTGAAGGAGTGATGGTTGGGGCATTGTATAAATACGAAAATATAATTAAGCTGGGACTTGCAGAGGAAGCACAGCTGATGAGTGAAGAGTTAGGGAGTTTCAAGCTGACAGCTGACTTCAGATGTTACCACTGAGCCTTTCATTTGGGGCTTTTGTTACTCCTTTTCCTCTTGGATGCTGAGACAAACATTTACACAATGCTGGTGTGAGATGGCAAGGGACAAAAGGAGTCCCTGAGAAGCAGCTAAATGTCACTCTAGAGCTCTGGGATTTAAAAAACAAACAGAGCACCTGAGGATAGGAAGCCATGACTGCTCTCAGATGGGTACTGAAAAGGCCCATTTTATATCTCGGGCCATGTTCCAATGGGGCAGTCTTCAGCATTGCACAGTTCTTCAATAATTTCTCACTCCAGTGATGATTCCTGCCTGATTATTAGCTTGGTTTTTCAGCTGAGTAGATTTCAAGCTATTGAAAAGCAATGCGGGAGCAAAGACTAGGCCTCAGAGCTGAGCTACAGTGGATTTAATTGGCTGTGAGACATTCTGGCAGAGAAGCGGGAGGCAGGCAGCACAGTCCCAGAATGCTGAAGTGTTCATGTAGCTGTAATGAGGCAGGAAGAACATTGCTTCAAGGGTGTTTCCAGATGGGTTTATTTTGTTGAAATAAAGCCAGTAAAGACAAGAGAGAGCCCTGCAAATTGTGTTTTAATGTTTGGAAATGGCAAGGCTGCCACTAATATGTCTGCAAATTGGAGGGAGCCTGGACTAATGTGCAGCTCAGAATGTACAGGAAAAATGGCCTCCTTTCTCGTCACTTTTTCTCTCCTTGCCACTCCCACTCTTGCCTTTATAACCAGGTAACAGGGATACAACTTGTTTATTTAAGGCCATTGGAAGCTAACAGCTTCTTTTACTGTATTTCTATAGATACAGAGTGAAAGGCAAGAGATGCTGATAGACAGAGGCATAACCAGGTTCTAACATATGGAGGAGTGAGTGTGGGAACAAGATATCGTTGGAAGAATAAGCTTAAAAATTTTAGAGAACCACCTTTGATTATATCCTTCTATGTCTATGCCTCACAGTCTTACCTTCACTCTACTCTAAAACAACAATGTTGTTTCTGCTGAATGTGGTAGACAGAATGCCCATGTTCATTGCTATGCCCTCTTGAAATCTCACTAAAATACGTGTAAAAGGGTTTTTTTTTAAGCTATTAAAAAGGAGGCAACAATCCACCTGAATTGACTCCACTATTCTGGTAGAGGGAGTGTAGACACATGAATAGTTGTTAATGTAGCTGTACACAGAAGATGGAAACTTTCCTTCAGAGAAAGTTCAGTAAGAAAGATGATTCACCGCTCTGCATTACAGAATGCCATGGAAATAGGAAGAGCCAGTTATGTCTTAAGGCTTGAAAATAGTATGGAGCCAAAAATAAAGAAAATGATTGAAAATATTTATAAGGTGCCCCACACCTCAGGACACCTTCCTCAGCCCACATAGTAAGGTGATTACACCTCCTCTACCTTTGCCAAAAATAGAGTTTGTTATCTATAAAATTTGAACACAAGACTATCTGTCAGTTATAGCTAATTGCAGAAGTGAAACACAGTATTGAAGATGGGGAGAAATAAGTGAAATCTTTTAGTCAAACAGTGGGGAGAATCAGAATATACTCACTCACTTTACAGAGCACTGACATCCAAGCTTATAAGCCCTGGTATTAGGTATGATAGAGACTATGCTGATTGACTAGAGATATAAAACATATGCTTGCTCCAATTAGATAGCAGTTCGTGTTTATTTCCACATTAACAGATTTAAAGGAATCCTCTCTGAGGTACGATAGACCCACACCTACTGACCTCTGGAAGTTCCTCAATAAGCAGCTAATTCCCCTAGTCAATCACTTTATGACGAGTTATATCATTGAACAACTTCTCTCTTTGCAAAGAAGTTTCCAAACAGCTTTTTGAATATTTTTTACCTACATATTTGAGGTAACCTCTTAAGTCAGAGACCAAAATAATATATTTTTTAAAAAAGTAAAACGAAATACTAACATAATATGGTTTGGACTTGTGTCTCCACTCAAACCTCATGTCAAATTGTAGCCCCAGTGTTGGAGGAGGGCCTGGTAGGCAGTGATTGGATCATGGGGTCAGGTTCCCCCTTGCTGTTCTTATGATAATGAGTGAAATCTTATGAGATCTGGTTTTTCAAAAGTATGTAGCACCTCCACCTTTACTCTCTTCCTCCTGCTCTGCCCATGTAATACCCACCTGTTTCCCTTCCATCATGACTGTAAGTTTCTTGAGGCCTCCCCAGCCATGCTTCCTGTACAGCCTGCAGAACCATGAGTCAATTAAACTTCTTTTCTTTATAAATTGCCCAGTCTCAGGTATTTCCTTATAGCAGTGTGAGAATGGACTAATACAAAAGGAAAGAAAGAAAATGTGGGGAGCTAAATAAACAAGCAAATGATCATTTATACCTCCACAGAAATAAGATAACATATTTTGTCAATTAAATAAAAGACTACTATAATAATTCTCAGAGAAAAAAATAAGGATTTTAGTTCTCTCGATTCTTGCCACGAAGGAATAGCTGTGTAAGACTTGCCCACCTGAGGCAAATAACTCTGAAGTGGACGCAACGCATGAAGCTGTTGTCTTCAGAAATCAGACCACAGGTGGCTCAGTATTGTGAGCTTTGAAATGAGAGAGGCACAGAGAGAGAGAGCACATGTGCCAATGTTCTAGGCCTGGGGGTACACCCCTGTCTACGGTGCTGGAGACCAGGCAGAGTATGGCAATCTTGCTGAGCCAAAGAATCATTTAGTGAAGAGAGCTTCTGAAATGGTTGAAATTGGGCTACATTACCAGACAGGACAAAACTGCAGTGTGGAGGGTACTCAGAAGCCTGTCTGTTTTCCCCACGAGACCTTATCAACGACTGGCTACACACGTGAAAAATGAGAACCTGTGAATCCCAAAAGAGAGAAGCTGATGCAGGGCAGAAACCTAAATGAAAATGCCATAGGTCATTCAAAGCCAGAATATATTGGAGGGCCAGTCCAGGTTAGAGTGAAGAAGTCTTGGTGGACACCTTGCTCCTTCATTTGAGATCTCAGAAGGCTCCACATTAAGAGTAACCCCATGCCTATTTTGAGGGATTTTCCCTGTGTCTAAAATTAAAGTAGATCACCCAAACAAAGAATAAACCCAAGCCTGACATGATCAATAAAATCCATCATTATTTAACTGTATTTTAAAAGAAAAAAAAGCACTTTTTAAAAATGTAACTCAATACCCCTACAATGTATCATCAACAATTGTCCAAAATAAAATAAAAATTTGTGAGATAGTCAAAGAAGTTGGCAAATGAGATCCATAATTAAGCAAAAGAAGTCAGTGGACACAGATATCAAAATGATCCAGTTATTAGAATTTGCAGAAAATGAAACAAGCTGACGTAAATATGTTCTCCAGTACTTAAGGAGGCTACAATGAGAGAACATATGACAGAGCTCCCCAGAAAAATAGAAACTAAAATAACAAAAGAACCAAATGGAAATGAAAACTACAACTTTGAAAGAATTGAAAACCATAACCTTGAAAGGAAAAAAATCATAGGTTGGGCTTAACAGCAGATTTGATATTGAAAAACAAAGGCATGAATTGGAAGTATCCAATCTCAAGAAGAGGCAAAATAAGACTTTTTAAAAAACAAAAACCTCAGTGACTTGTGAGGTGTTAAAATAGTCTAATATATTGCAGTAAAACCTCAGGAAAAATAAGATAGAGAATAGTTCAGGAGAAGAAGTATTTGAGAAATAATTTCCGAATTTTCCCTCAAATTTAGCAAAAATTATAAACCTACACACCCAAGAAGCTCAGAAAACACCGAAAAATATAAACACAAAAAATCATAGTAAGATTTTTTTTTTAAAATCTGCTGAAAACCAAGCCTGCTGAAAAGCAGCCAATGGGAAATGATACTTTATATACAGAGGGATTATTATATAAATTACAGCTGTCTTTAAATAAGAAACAATGGTGATCAGAAAAAGGTTTAACCATTTAAAAGCACTCAGAGACAAAACAGACAAACAAACAAAACTCTTTAGAGCAACGAATTCATTTCCTAAGCTACCATAACAAACTACCACAAACTGGGTGGCTTAACACAACAGATGGCCACAGTTCTGGAAGCAGAAATCTCAAACCAAGGTGTTGGCAGGGTTGACTCCTTTCGGAAGGAATGATGGAAAAGCCGTTCTATGCCTCTCTCCTAGCTTCAGGTGATTGCCAGCAATCCTTGGCATTCCTTAGCTTATAGACACATCACTCCAATGTCTGCCTCCATCTTCACATGGTGCTCTCTGTGTATTTCTCTGTATCCCTTCCTCTTCTGATAAGGAAGTCAGTCATGGGATTTGGGGCTCATCTGAAATCCAAAATGATTTTATCTGCAAATCCCCAATTAGCTGCATCTGCAAAGAAACTATTCCCAAAGAAAGTCACATTCTGAGGTTCCAGGTCACGTGAATTTTGGGAGGATACGACTCAGCCCACTACAATCCAGAATTCTATATTCAGCCAAAATGTTTTTCAAAGATGAGAGAAAATTAAAGACATTTTCAGGTAATGAAGCTGAAATAATTCTTTGCCAGCAAACTTGTACTATGAGAAATAAGGAAACTTTTCAGATAGAATGAAAATAATACCAGATAAAAAATCAGAACTACAACAAGAAATGGAGATGACTAACATGGTAAATATGTGGGTAACTATGCAAGACTATGTATGTTTTTTCTTCTCCTAATAATCTTTAATAGACAACTGACTGCTTAGTAACATTTTATTGTGAAGTTAATAACATATGCAGAAATAAAATACATGACAAAAAGTGTGAATTAAATAAAATTATCGAGAGATTCTTTCATTTTTCTATAAATCCTTAATTCTAAATACGCTGTAATAAATTAAGGAAGTATAATTCTTAGAGCAGCCACTAAATATATAACAAAAAAGCCATGGTTCCTCAAAAGAATAATAAATTGATACATCCATATCAAGACTGATCAAAGAAAAAAAGAGAAACAGCACAAATTAGCAATGTCATAAATAATATAGGGTATCTCAATAGAGATTAAAATGGCATTTAGACTCCAAATAACCCCATTGCTGTGAAATAGAATTAACAAAATAATTTCCCCCCAAAAAAGTCTGGTATATGTATATATATATTTACCTTCTCTTATGTATATATAAAATATATATGGAAAGTATATATATATCTTCTCAGAAAATAAAGAAAATGGTTTTTTACTAATTTTATGAAACCTTGTTTTATCCATTATTAAAATACTGATAAAATATTACTTATAGAACAATTGCCTCATAATTAGAGACACATATCCTTCATGAATACAGATGAAAAGACATACATTCTTCGTGAATACAGATTTTAAAAGACTTTATTAAAATAGCAAATTGATTACAGCAATTTGCAAAAAGAATGATATATTTCGACCAAGTGAGATTTATCCTAGGAATGCAAGCTTGATATAATTTGAAGTTTGATGATTTGAAAATCAATCAATTTAATTTACCACAATAACAAAATCAAGAGCAACACGATCACCACACACAAAAAAAGCATCTTACAAATTAAGTACCAATTCATGAAAAAAAAAACTATCAAAAAACTAGAAATATAAGGAAAGTTCCTCAATATCATAAAGGACAATTATGAAAGACCTACAAGAAACATTACACTTATATCACACTTAATGGTGAAGGATCAAATGCTATCCATCTATGAGCTGGGCAAGCATTGTCAGTGCTCACTCCTAGAAAACATGGTTGAAGGTCCTAGTTAGTCATTGCATAAAAGAAGAAGAAAAATATGTAAAAAGTACAGAGATCGAACACGAAGAAACAAAATTATCTTTATTTACATATGACATGATTATTCACATAAAAGTTTTGAAGTAAACTCAAAGGAAATAAAACCACTAAAACTAGTAAGTTAATTTAGTCAGGTCTCAGGATAGGGGTTAATATACAAAAATCGATTTCATTTCTATATTCCTGCACCAAACAATTGGAAAATAAATTTTATAAACTTTTATTTTGAATATGGTAAAAAACACTAAACCTACAGGGATAGATTGAATAAAATGTTCAAGACCTTTGCAGACAAAACAAAATATTCCAGAGAAATTAAAGTATACCTTAATAAAGAGGGGTTTGTACAATTTTTATGAATTAGAAGGGATAATTTTATAAAATGTCAATTTTCCCCAGAGCAATTGATGAATCTAATGTAATCCTAAACAGGATTCAATAAGCTTTTAATATTTTAGTACAAATTAACAACTTACTCATAACACTTCTATGGAAAATCAAGAAAATAAAAACTCAGAATAACAAAACATTCTTGGAAAATAAGAATAAATTCAGAGAATTCACACTACTAGATTACATAGACTACTGTAAAGCCAATGAAGACAGTGGGAATTTGGTACAAGGTAGACATACAGATTAGTGGAAAGAAACAGAATAGACTCCAGAAATAAAATCATATATATGTGATCAATAGTGTTTCAACAAAAGTTACAAGGCAATTCAATGAAGGAAATAAAAACCATTTAAAAAATGTTCCTACAACTGGAAACCATTTTAAAAACAAATGAGCAATGATCCTCCCTCGTACGTCAAACTACATATAGAAATTGTTTTTTATTAATTAAAATTACATCATAATTTGTGCATATATTCACCTATTTTGTAGGTTGTCTCTTTGCTTTGTTCATTGCTGTCTTTGCTGTGCAGAAGTTTTTTTTTTTTTTTAATTTGATATGATACCATTTGTCTGTATTTCCTTCACTTGCCCGTGTTTTTGAGGTTTTATTTTTAAGATCCTTGCCTAGAGCAATGTCTTGGAGCTTTTCCCTGTTTTCTGCAAGTAGTTTTGTAGTTTGGAGTCTTACATTTAAGTCTTTAATGCATTTTTAGCAGTTAATTTCTGTATATGGTGAGATAAGGATCTAGTTTTGTTCTTCTGTATGTGAATATCCAGTTTTCACAGCACTGTTTATTGAGGAAACTGTCCTTTCCCCATTGCATGTACTTGACATCTTTGTTGTATATCAGTTGTGTATGGATGCTTGGGTTTATTTCTGGGTTTCATATTCTGTTCCATTGGCCTATGTTTCTGTTTTTATGACACAGCCATGTTCTTTTGGAGACAACTGACAGCATAGGAGAATATATTTGCAAACTATACATCTGATAAGAGGTTAACATCTAAAATATATAAAAAACTCAAACAGCTCAACAACAAAATATTCAACAAAAAATGTGCAAAGGACCTGAATAGACATTTTTCCAGAGAAGACATACAGATGACCTACAGAAATAAAAAAAATTCTCAACATTACTAATCTCCAGGAAAATGCAAATCAAAACTACAATGAAATATCACCTCACTCCAGTCAGAATGACAATTATTAAAAAAATCAAAAGATGACAAGTGTTAGCAAGAATGTGGTGAAAAGGGAATCCTTACACACTGATGGTGAAAATGTAAATTAGCACAGTCATTATGAAAAACACTATGGAGTTTCTTCAAAAAATTAAAAATGGAACCACCATATGATCCAGAAATCTCATTACATTTGGGTAAATATTCAAAGAAAATGAATACATATATATATTATATACAATGTATTCTTTATACATTATATATATTTATACATTATACATTATAAAGAATACATTATATATAATACACACACACACACACACACAATGGAATACTATTCAGCTATAAAAAATGAAATCCTGTCATTTGTGGAAACATGGATAAACCTGAATAACATTATATTAAGCTAAACAAGCCAGTTACAGAAAGACAAATATCACATGATCTCACTAATATGTGGAATCTAAAAAGTTGTTCTCACAGAAGTAAGAGAGTAGAATAGTGGTTATTAGAGGATGGGGAGAGTTAGGGTGAGGGTGGGTGATGGTTAGATATTGGTCAATGGGTAAAAAGCTACAATTAGATAAGAAAAATAAGTTCTGTGGGTCTATTGCATAGTCTAATGTATTGTGTTGTAGAGGACTACGTGCTTGCAAAGGAGATGTTCCCGATAAGTCCTGTTCTTGCAAACGAAGCAGGGCGTTCCCGATAAGTCCTGCTCTTGCAAACGAAGCAGGGTGTTCCTTCCCTGTTTGCAGGGAGGACAAAGGAGCCAGCTGCAAACGGTAGAACCTGGGGCTTGTTTATGTGTAAACATCTTGAAAATCTAGAAAGTCAGGGAAAGGTCAGAAAACAACAATGTGTCTTGTGACTTGGTAACATTCCACAAACGACTGTATAAAATAAAGCGGAGCGTGTTGTTCGGGGCGGCCACCATGTTTATCTTGTCTTGTGTTGTCTTGTGTGTTCATTCCTTTATTTAGGAAACACGCGGACCCCAACATCGTATATTTCAAAATACCTAAAGGAGAGGTTTTTGAATGGTCTCACAAATAAATAATGCATTTCTCACAAAGAAATAATAAATGTTTAATGTGCTGGATATGCTAATTACCCTGATGTGATGAGAACACAATTTACACATATATCAAAACATCCTGTTGTTCTTCATAAATATGTACAATTATTATGTAAAATTATAAATAAAAGATAAAATTACACTATAGAACTGAATATAGGGACTAAAATTATAAACCATCCAGATAAAATTTAGGAAAATGTCTACAATTTGGGTGCAAAGATTTCTTAGTATACAAAAGCAATACACATAAGAATTAATTTTCTCATTCTGTCACAACTTAAAACTTTCATGAAAGATACTGTTAACAATTAAAAGACAATTCATAGTCTGAGAAAAAGTACATGCAATACTTATATTTGAGAGGTAATTTGTATCCTAAATAGCTAAATAATTTCTACAAAGCAATAATAAGTTGCCATAAGTTTTCACAGATAATTCATCAAACAAGATATTTAAATGATCAAAAATTACATGAGAAAATCTTTAAATTATAAATTATTAGTCAAATGCAAATTAGAATAACAATGCAATACCACTTCACAATAACTAGAAATACGAAAATAAAATAATGAAAACATCAAGTGTCAGATATGTAACAACAAGAATTCCTATAGATTTCTGGTGAAAGCATAAGGTGATAAAACTATTTTAGGAAACTCTTTGGCAGTTTCTTATAAGTTTGATTATACTCCTAACCCTAAAAGCCTGAAATTCTACTCTAAGTAGAAATAAAAACATATATCCACAACATATATGTACAATATTGCTTATAAAAGCCCTATTTACAGTAGTCAAAAACTAGGGTTGGGGTAAGATCTCAAATGCATCAAGTGGAAAAACAGATAAGTTGTATTGTATTTAAATAATGGACTGTTACTCAGCAATACAAAAGAATGAACCACTGTAAATGAAACAATATGGATGAACCTCAAAAATATGTTGAGTAAAGAAGTCAGACACAAAAGAGATCATAACGTATGTTTCCATGTATATGAAATTCACATACAAACTAATCTATGGTTATGTAAATCAGGAGAGTTGTGACATGTGGGCATGAAGAATGACTGGAAGTGGGCACGGAAACTTTCAGGAGAAAGAAAAAATTCTATGTTGTGATCATGTTGGTTAGATGTATACATAATCGTCAGATCTCATGAAATTATACATTTGATATCTATATTTACTGTATGTAAATTATACTTCTATTTTAAAAAAGTATTATATTTATCCTTAACCATAAAACACACAAGAAAGAGCTTTAGAAAATTAAATATATGATAGGTAAAATTAAAATCTGACCAAAAATTGAGACAATAATGAGTAGGTATTAATTCCAAGAGGGGAACAAAAAGAAAATGATAGAAAACGATGTGAAAAACAGAAGATACCAGAAGAAGAGAATTAGAACAGTGGTTCTCCAAGGATATCTAGCAGCAGTAAGCCATAAACTTGTTAGAAAAGGAAATTCTCAACCATTATCCCAACTTAATCAATGACTGAAAGTGAAGCCAGCAATCTGTGTATGAAGAAGCCTCGGGTGATTTTAATGCATGATATAATTTGAAAGGTACTGAATTTGAGGTTCAATCTATGAAACCTATTGAAAGAGATCAAATGAAATCCACAGGCAGACAGCCCGGGCGGCACCCTGAGCCTAGTTAAAAGTTGACCCCGGACCTAACCGATTATCTATAGATTATCTATAGATTATCTATAGATTCCAGACGTTGTATAGACAAGCATTGTGAAAGTCCCTGTCTTGTTCTTTTTCTGTTCTAATTACCAGTGCTTGCCATATATCTCTCAACTTCCTGAGCACATCCCACCATAGTCTCCCCACCATATATCTTCAACTCAAAGGACTACCATATTATCTCAACTTTAGAAAGCACCCACCTGGAAAGTCCCCGATAAGGACACAGCCGTTTGTGAAAGCACCGGGAACAGTAGAAAACTGCTACTTAATATATCAAACTTTAAAATGTTAACCAATTGTAATGCTGTTACACCTAGAGAATTCCCTCGTTCCTCTGACACTTTACAAGTCCTGTTTACATTAGGCCTATAAAAAGCAACGCTGCACGGCATTTTCGCCAGCCCTCCTGTATGTTGTTAGAGGGGGTACGGAGGGACCAATTCAAACTTGGCATTAAAGATCCTTGCCGCCTTGGCTTTGACTCTGGACTCTGGTGGTCTTCTTCGGGGAACAAACGGTCCTGGGCATAACACTATCATCTGACTAATACACTTTCCAGAAAGAAAAGAGAGATTATTGGGAAGGAAAGTATCAAGGAATAACGTAACAGTTTCCTTTCTTTTCTTTTCTTTTTTCTTTTGAGACAGAGTCTCCCTCTATCCCCCAGGCTGGAGTGCAGTGGCACGATCTCAGCCTACTGCAAGTTCCGCCTCCCGGGTTCACTCCATTCTCCTGCCTCAGTCTCCAGAGTAGCTGGGACTACAGGCGCCCGCCACCATGCCCAGCTAATTTTTGTATTTTTAGTAAAGACGGAGTTTCACCTTGTTGGCCAGGATGGTCTCAAACTCTTGACCTCGTGATCTGCCCGCCTGGGTCTCCCAAAGTGCTGCGATTACAGGCGTGAGCCACCATGCCTGGCCAAAATAACAGTTTCTGAGTAAACAAACGTGGTCTCTAACAAAAATGCAAAACAATAAAATATAAAACAAAACTCGAGTCAAGACATATCATCATGAAAATTTTGAATATCAAATATTAAGGAAATATGTACAACCTGCCAGAGAGAAAAATCAGCACTGAAACTGAAATTAGATAATTTTAAATGCTCAATATTAACACCAAAAGCTTGACAGAAATGGAACAATACTATGAAATTCTAAGGAAAAATAATTTCTTATCTATGATTCTATACCTCAACCCCTAAAAAATCAAGCATAAGGATATAATAGAGGCATTGCCATTCAAGCAGTCTCAGAAGTGTCATTCCTTCATCTCTCTTTCTCAATACATTATTATAAGATATGCTTCTCATGAAGGAAAACATAAGCTGGCAGAAAGGAAAATATTCCGTCTATAAACAAGAGATATAAAAAGAAAGGGACAGATAATCCTCAGGATGATTCTGGAGAGAAGTTTCAGGGTAAATCTTCCACTTATCCTGCATAGAAGCTGTGTGAAAGGCATAGACAGCAACCACTTAAGATTGTAATATGACGATAGAGGATTCCAGAAGGAGTTATGCAGTGAGTTTACCAATATGATAAATAGTACTGAGAGGTTTTGATGATTCTGTTGAAGTGCTTGGGAAAAATTAATAAAGGAGTTCAAAATATTAAAGGAATAAAACAAATAGGCAATTGTCAACTCTAGGAAAATAATCAAAATTTATAAGGGAAAGGAGATAAGTGAATATAGAGCCATCTAATTCAGCCCCCATACTGATACATAATAAGACTAATGTCTTGAGAGAAGTAGTACTGACCTAAGGTTTTAAAGCAAGGTAGTTTCGGATCAGGACCAGAATTCAAATATCTTGTCTTTTTGTCTGGTTATTACACAACACTAGCTTTGTGGGTGCCACAGTGCCAGTGAGATCAGCTCTTTGGGGTTTTGTTGTGGCTGACACATTTTGGTAGAGCATTTTATCTGTGCTCTTTATACATATTCAGGTTGAGTATCCCTTATTAGAAATGCATAGAACCATAAGTATCTTGGATTTCAAATCTTTTTGGACTTTGGAATATTTACATATACATAAGTGAGATATCTTTGAAATGAGACCCAAATCTAAACATGGGATTCATTTATGTTTCAAATACACCTTATACAGACAGACTGAAGGTAATTTTATATGATATTTTTAATAATTTTGTGTATGAAACAAGGTTTTGTGTTTTGACTGGAACTCATTGCATAAGGTTAGGTGTGAAACTATCCACTTGTGGCATTATGTCGCCATCAAAGAGTTTTCAATTTTGGTGCAGTATGGATTTTGAATTTTTAGACTAGGGATGCTTTATATGTAGTACACACTTGACTTATGCTGTATGTTGTCTACCAAATAATTGGCAACATATTTCATTCTCAGTTCAAAATATTTATTTGTTCTTTCAACAGTCATTCAATGAGGGTTTCTTAAAGCACTAGAATTCCAGCTCAAGTTCTGCAAGAGATGACAAGTAACAAATGTAATCAAGAGGAAAGAGAAGTTCAAGGTGATGTGGTTGCCAGATGTATGAAAAACTGACTGCCAGGGTGGTCAGGGAGGGTTTCAGAGAATTTAAAATGCAGTTTGTTCAAAACAGATAAAATTAATATTTACTGCATTGATATGAATTCCATTTTTTCCCATAAAATCTAGAGAATACTAATGATATGATAAGATGGAAACCTAACTAGGTTTGGTCAACTTGGACTCAATCAGGATTTTGAGTTAAATAGAATCATGGAGTAAGCAAAGTTCCATCCTCGAGGGATAACTCTTTGTATTGGTTCAGTATTTTACAAATTACTTTTATATCCACTCTCTCATTTAATGCTCATGATAATCCTGCAGAGTACTGTTATTCCTATTTTATAAATGGGGCAGTTGAGACCAAAACTACGTGATTTTTCCAGGTTTCAAGGCAGGATTTAATGCCAGGTACTTATAACAGCAACCCTTTTACTTTCCTCATAGTCACCTGTTTCATGCAAGCTCGCATCCTTCGGTATCATCCCTTCCCGCCTACCCACCTAGCATTTCCAAATGTCAGAACTTATTCTGCCTGTCTGCAGGTCTCTACAAGAGAGCCCAGAATCAGCTGTTAACCACTTCTGCCTCCACCTTCTCTGAAATTTGTCTCCCTGGCATTTATTTATTAAGAACAAAGTAGTCAGAGTCATTTCCAGAGACATGTTGGTAGTCTGAGAGGCTACTCCAGATGGGTATCTATTGACAGAAATATTAAATGACCCTGCAATTCTGTTTCTCCCTCATGTATTTTAACTGCTGTAAGACAGATATAGTTCCCACTTAATATGTGCAAGACACTGTATTAAAAGCTTATATTCATGCATTATTAATTCTTTCCTTTAACAGCTATTTACTGAGCACTAATGATATGCAAGGCACATTGCCAGATTCAAGGAACACCATGTTGTACAAGATAGGGTCCTTGTTTTTATTAAAATTTATAGACTCATTTAATCTAATTTAATCTTTTAACTAAGCCCATCTCTATCAAGATGTATGCATATTAATTCCTATTTTACAAGTCCAAAAACTGAGCTGTGTAAAGGTAGATTGATCTGCATACAGTAACATAAATACTAAATAAATATTGTAGTCCAAACGTAAATCTAGGTGCATCTGATACAAAGCCATGTGCTCTCAAGACCCAATCCTTGATAAGCAACTCAAAAAGATTATTGAAATAGCAAGATTTCCAGAAAACTAAAAAGGGTAAATAAGGGTGAGAATGCAGCAGGGCTCATCTTGATAGTAATAATTGCCATCTTGGCCTGTGAATATTAGATATTCATCTAAGTCTCTTATATACGTTATGTCATCTAGTTCTTCAAGACAACTTCATGGTGTAAGTATCATAGATTTCATCCACAGGTTAGAAAATTAAGGTTCAGTGGGGTTAAACAATATTTCCAAGTCAGACAGTTGGTAAGCAGCACATCTGGGACTTAGGTATAGGCCTCCATAACTCCAAATTCTTTTGTTCTTAATTACTAAGGCACACTGTCTTTTCAGTAAGAGATTTTGCTTTGAGACTTTTGCTCCATTCGTGTTGTTACGCTTGGCCAGATTAAAGCTACCATGGGGCACACTCACTCTCTCTACTTCCCTTTCTTAAGTTGTCTCAAACAGTGTGACATTCACCTCAGAGATGGGAGAGGAGATTCTCACCTCAACCCTGGCCTGCCATAAGTGGGATCCCGTCACTGGTAGAGTCACTTTTGCTCTCTGGGCCTCATCAGATTTTCAATCTGGTCACCAAGAGTTAGGGCACCAGTGAGGAGAAATGTTTAGACTGTGACCTACTGATTAATGAAGTTGACAATCACACAGCCACCAGAAGCTTCTCACTCTTCAGTTGAAGCAGGTAAAGACAGAGTCATCGTACTGTTCAGATACTTGTAAGGACCCTGGAGGAGGTGACTTTCAGCATTTGTGTCAGGAGATAAGGCCAGTACAGGAGAAAACACCACACTGGAAGGGAACACACTGGGACCAGTGTGTCCGGAATTGGTGGGTTCTTGGTCTCACTGACTTCAAGAATGAAGCCATGGACGCTGGCGGTGAGTGTTACAGTTCATAAAGCTGGTGTGTCCGGAGTTTGTTCCTTCAGACGTTCAGATGTGTCTGGACCTTCTTCCTTCTGGTGGATTCGCGGTCTGGCTGTCAGGAGTGAAGCTGCAGACGCTCGTGGTGAGTGTTACAGCTTCCCAGCAGGTTCATGGTCTCGCTGGCTTCAGGAGTGAAGCTGCAGACCTTCGCAGCAGTGTTACAGTTCATAAAGGCAGGGTGGACCCAAAGAGTGAGCAGCAGCAAGATTTATTGCAAACAGCCAAAGGACAAACTCTCCACAGTGTGGAATGGCACCCCAGCTGGTTGCCACTGCTGGTTCCCGCAGCCTACTTTTATTCCTTTATATGACCCCACCCACATCCTGCTGATTGGTCCATTTTTTCAGAGCGCTGACTGGTCTATTTTATAGAGAACAGATTGGTCCATTCTGCAGAGAGCCGATTGGTCTATTTTACAGAGAGTTGATTGGTCCGTTTTGACAGAGTGCTGATTGGTGCATTTACAATCCTTAAGCTAGACACAGAGTGCTAGACAGAAAAGTTCTCCAAGTCCCCACTAGGTTAGCTAGATACAGAGTAACAATTGGTGTATTTACAAACCTTCACTAGGTTAGCTAGATACAGAGTACCAACTGGTGTGTTTACAAACCCTGAGCTAGACACAGAGTACTGATTGGTGTATTTACAACCCCTTAGCTAGACATAAAGGTTCTCCAGGTCCCCACTAGGTTAGCCAGATACAGAGTACCGATTGGTGTATTTACAAACCTTGAGCTAGACACAGAGTACTGATTGGTGTGTTTATAATCCTTTAGCTAGACATAAAAGTTCTCCAAGTCCCCACCAGATTAGCTAGATACAGAGTGCTGATTGGTGCACATACAATCCTCCAGCTAGATTATGAAAGTTCTTTTGGCTGGGTGGTGGTGGCTTCCAAAGCTGTAATCCCAGCCAAAGCTTTTGGAGGCCGAGGAACGGGTGGATCAGGAAGGTCAGCGAGATTCCTAGACCTACCTGGCTAACACGGTGAAAACCCCCAGTCCTCTAACTAAAAAACCTACAAAAAAACTAGCCGGGCCCGAGGTGGTGGCGGCCTGTAGTCGCCAGCTACCTGGGAGGCTGAGGCAGGAAGAAAATGGGCGTGAACCCGGGAAGCGGAGGGCTTGGCAGTGAGCCCTGAGATCCCGGCCCACACCACTGCAACCCTGGGTGACCGAGCGAGACTCCGTCTCAAAAAAAAAAAAAAGTTCTTCAAGTCCCCATCCCGCTCAGGAGTCCAGCTGGCTTCACCTGGTGGATCCTGCACTGGGGCTGCAGGCGGAGCTGCCCGCCAGTCCCCAACGGCGCCTGCACTCCTCAGCCTTTGGGCGGTTGATGGGACCTGGCGCCAGGGAGCAGGGGACGGCACCCATCGGGAAGCCCACCATGGAGGGGGCGGGCTTGGACATGGCGGGCTGCCGGTCCTGAGCCCTGGCCCAGGGGAGGCAGCTAAGGCCCAGTGAGAATTCAAGCGTGGTACATGCAGCGGGCAGTGTCTGGGAGACCCGGCGCAACCTCCGCAGCTGCTGGCCCTGGTGTTAAGCCCCTCCCTGCGCTGGGCCCACCAGCCGGCCGCTCCCGCTGCAGGGCCGCCCTGCGGCGCTCGGCGCCTGCCGGAACTCGCACTGGCCGGTGAGCACCACACACAGCCCCGGTTCCGGTTCCCGCCCAGGCCTCTCCCTCCACACCTCCCTGCAAGCAGAGGGAGGGGGTTCCGGCCTCAGCCAGCCCAGAGAGGTGCTCCCAGGGTGAAGTGGCAGGCTTGAAGGGCTCCTCAAGTGCCGCCAGAGTGGACGCCCAGGCCAAGCAGGCGCTGAGAGTGAGGGCTGCTAGCACGTTGTCACCTCTCATCAGGATCCTTGGTAAGTAACAGGGAGGAAGACGGTGAGAACCAAGCGTGGAAGGAGTATATGGAACTTACCGGATTATTTTTCCTCATAAAGTTTCTATTAAAAAATAGTTTTAAGCTTGAATAGCTAGCGTATCTGGTAGCATATTTTTCTGGCTTCTGGGTGAGGACTACAGTGAAGAAGAATTATTAACAATTAACAAGGCTCCCAAAAGCAGTCTGTACCCTTTGTCTTGTGAACAGCTCCTGACACAGAAATTACATGCCCAGCAAATTACAACCATCCAGGTAGGACAGCAATAAGGCTCTGAAAAGCTCCTTTGTACTGAGAAAAGAGGATTATTCCTCAATTATTTTTAGTCAAACTCCTTCGCTTATACATCCTGTCCTTCCTCAATGTCCCAGTGGGTGCTGGAACAAACAAGGCGAATCTGATAATAGTAGTGTTCCTTTACTACACTGGTGGAAAAAAATGATTTTATAAAAGCTCAAAGGGGACTTCTTACTCAGCATATACAATTTAAAAAGAATTTCAAAGGACTATGTGTCCAGAAGGTATTGTGTTACAAAGAGGGTCCCTTTTGAACTCCCAAAGCACACACATCTCAGGGTGCTCTGGGCCTGTTTTCTCAGGTGCAAAATGAGATGGCTGTCCCAGAAAAATCTTATCCTTATGGTTCTTTCCAAGTCTGACATTCTGTAGGGATAGTAATACATTAAAGTTTATTTACCTCAAAAGGCCTGTAGATAATAAACTTTCATTAAATACCAAAAATAATCCAGAATGAAACTTTAATAGTTATCTAATCTCAGGTACCTTGGAGAATATCAATTAGGAACAGGGATAGAAAATTGGAACAAAGAAATAACAGCCTTGATATTAATTGTCCTTGCTTATCTGTCTAAAGCAGGGCTGAGGAACATATTTTATTTCATCAATTTCTTTTGTTTAGAGTAAGTAAATGTTCAATAGAATAGAAGTGAATGTCATTTTATTTTCTACAAATAACATCCAAGGATGTGACTTCATGATTGCTTTTTTGTTTCTATTGTTTTTTGCCATTTAGAATGACTAGAACAAAGGGAAAAGAACCAATTGAGAATGACTGACAGCATAAAAAGCAATGCTGAGATTTTGTTCTAGCCGATTCAAAATTTGAAGATTTGGAGATTTATGCTTGCCTGAAAAATGCTGCAGTGAAACACTAAGAGCCCAGAACAGTTAGGATGACGAACTGTGAAATCACTCAAAGAGGGACTCATCAGCAGGTGCTAGGGCTGAGATGGATAAAAGGAAAAGATGCATAGGCCGAGTCCTGTTATTCACATCTTCTAGAGTTTATGGTTTACTAATGAAAGCTTATTGCATTAACCTTGGCCTGCAAAAACCCAGGACTGGAATGAAATGGCTATTTTTCAAGGCCATGCAATAAAACCCTGATTGAAAGCAGACATACTGAGACTAAAATCAATAACACAGTAAAGAGTACATTACAGTACCTTTTACATATTGCTACATAGTTCATGCTCAATAAATAATATCAGAATAGCAGCAGCAGCAGCAGCAGCAGCAGCAGTAGTGGTAAAAGCAGTCATATTAGAAGTGGTGACCATAGCAGTAGCTATTATCGTTATGTTATTAAGTGGGAGATAGAAGACAAGTGCACTGCTGGGGACAATCTCCTCTTCCCCTCTTGCTCTCCAATATCAAATAGTCAAGAATAATGGGAACTTTAGTAGGAGAAATAAAGGGATTTAGAATCTACATGCCAGGTCTTACTGCATTTACTTATATATACTGTCTTATTTATATACTCCATATGGTAGGTAGTTTCAGTTGCATGTTATGGATGAGGAAACAGGGTCAGGGAGTTGAAAATATTTCTGCAAATTCGCACAGTTGCTAAGTGGAGCAAGTTAGGATGCAAAGCCTGATATGCCTGGTCTCAACCCATCATAGTGTTCCATATCTGTATATCCTAAAATTTCAAGGACAGAATGACCCCGGTCTGTTACTTGTTTAAAATACAACAAGGCTATTAGGTAGGTATTATTATCCTAATGTAAGAGACCAGAAAAATGAAGCTCTGATTGGCAAAATGACTTTCTCAAAGTCACACAGTTCAAAAGTGGCAGAGTTGAGATTGGAAGACAGATCTATCCTCCATGATTGTTACAACAGCCATGCTCTGGTTGTAACACGCCATATTAATGGTGGTGGTCATTGCCAATTTCTCCCATCACCCATACCTACCCTGCTGGCAAGGCCTGCTTTGTACCCTGACAGCCATGTGTTTTAGGGAGGATCCTTCCTCAATCCTTTTTATTGATGGGCCTTATTACATGCATATTGATTGGGATAAGAATGGGTGGGGAAAAATTTGAGCCTCTCTTGCTTTGCAATAAGGCCCGGTGGCAGAGACCAGGGAAACAAGAGGTACAACCCTCAGAGCAACACTGGAAATATTATTAGAAATAGTACTGAGCAGTAAAGGACGGCAGGGCTTCTGTGGGAAACAAGACAGATGTGGATGTGGCAACCTCTGGAAAGTTGTGGAGATACAACATCCAGGAATTTCTGAAAGTGAAATTGACAAAGCAAATTAGTAATCAATAATAGATCAACTTTAAAATCGAAGTACCAAATACACCCAGTTGCCTGTATTTTTTTTTTTTTTTTTACAATTTTTTTTCAGTTATAAAATCTCTCTACAATGTTGAGTCTTGGTGATAATTTTAATTGCTATTATTTTTCTTAAGAAGTACATGGCTGGCTAGATCATGGGGTAGTACTCATCTATCTAACCAGCTTTACAGTGAGGGAAAGGAGAAGCTTTAGCTTTTCTCTTCTGTGGTTCTCAAATGTGCTGAGTAAACTAAGTGAGGAGTCTTATAGGTAGAGACTTAGTTCCTCAGATACTCTTTTTTAGTTCACTAGGTAATGTAGTGTGGAGTCAGATTGCTTACTTTTAATCTCCGATCCACTGACTACTCATTGTCACCTTGGGCAAGTTTTCTGAACCTGTCTTGGTCACTCCAATGTGGTTTGCTATAAGGATTGAATGAGATAATCATGAAGGTAAAGCACTTATCACATAGTAAGTGATCGATAGGTGTCAGCTTACTATTTTGATCATTGCCCTGCAGAGGTTCTGGGTGTGGAAATGTGTTAATCATGCTCTTGTGGTGATTTAGATGTTTGTTAGATCTACTAAGGGGGTGAGACTCCAGGAGAGGAAAGTGAGTTATGAAAACATTACAAATCAAAGCTAATATTTGCCTCTGCCAGTAAAGACAGCACCCAGTCATCCTAAAAGGTTCGTATCGGCTGCTTCGTGTTCCTAAACTCTTGGCTTGGTTAAAAAAATGTCTTGAGTCTTAGAGAAGAAAAATGTGTCAGGCTGGGCTTTGGAGCCTTTGAGTGAGGACAATCTGAATGCTTTTCCTTTTTCCTCCAATCTCTGTTTGAAGTAAAATGTTAAGACTTTAACACTGGCCACTTGGGAGGTCTGGGCTTGCACATCAGAGATAGAAATCCTTGTGCTTTCAGCCGTCCTTCCACCATCTCCACCATCTCCCAATGGGGTAGTCCTTGTCTTCAGCTAATATTTTGTCAATTTGCAATCTCCATATAGAAAAAAGCAGCTGGGAAAAGGCAGCTTTGATTTCTGCACCTGAGCTGTCTGCTGAAAGCTAGCTTCCTTTGCCTACTTGGTAGCTAACAGAATTCTGGCAACAAGAATAGCTAGCTTGTTTTGCAGCAATCTAAACTTTTATTGTCTAAACAGTCAGAGTATGGTAGAAAGTATGCTACATAGAAGACTTTAAAGACAAGTGTTCCAGGTTGTCCACCCTTGCAATGATTACTTTAACATCCTGAACCTCAGTTGTCTCACCTGGTAACATTAGAATGAGACAACCTATTTCAACATGTTGTATTGAGGACTTATATTCTCAATTATGTAAGTCAGAATATCTGCCTAAAGAACCTACTCAGATGCCTATGGAATCTAATGAAAATGATTGAAGACTTGAAATAAAGACAACTTTTCCTTGTGGTGAAAGGAAACATCTTCTGATTAACTTATTCCTGGGGGAACACAGGCTGGGGCATAGATGGTCTCTCCCAGCTAAAGATCCATCTTGCTTCCTAACAGACCTTGATGAGTCCATGGTCACTTTCACCTCCACCTTCCTGAGATGCCACAAGGGGGAGCACTAATACTTATAGATGACCTCTCAATGTGCACTTCAGTCCATTTTTGCCCCACCAGCTATTTCCTGGTGTAAAAATGTTTTCTTCTTTAAGGAAGATGGAAGCAGATGGATGGAAGAGGAATAAAGAGGAACTTAAACTGAGCGAGGAAAACATCATAGTTTTGGCTTTGTTCTGACACTGACTTGCATTAAGTCCCCTAACCCCTTTTAGGACTCACTTTTCTTTATTTGCAAAATTTATTCAAAACTTCCCAGGCACTAATCTAGGTAATAGTGATTCAGAAATGAAGAGATTTAGTTCTGCCTTCAAAGAATCCACAGCAGGATGGATTAAGCAGACTTGCAAACCAACAGTTACAAAGCAAAGTGATAAATGTTAATAGGGAATGATCAGACACTTGGAAGAAGGTGCCCCTAGGGTTTCTTAAGAATCATAAAAAGCTTCACAGACAAGGAAAAGCTTCACTTTGAACTTGAAGGAGGAGCAGCAGCTTGGTAGGTGAGAAAATGATGATAAGCACTGCAAGCAGAGAGGATGAAATACACAACCATGGACATGAGAGAGGAAAGGTTAGTTGACTCAGAATACATTTAGGGGTAGGATCAGAATACTTATCCATTGGTCTGTGAATACTTCTTCATATATTATATTGTACATATGTGCATATATGCACTTTTCAGTGGAGAAAATCCATTAAGTGGTCTCATCAGATTCTCAAATTGATAAGGATAAATAATATATAGACACACACACACAGAGAGAGAGAGAGAGAAAGAGGAGTTATATAATTTCTAAGGTCATGTAATCCACTTCATCATTCTATTATATGTATTCACAATTTTTAAAATGTGCATATAAAGCTACTATTCATGTGTCTCAAGGACATCTGTCTCCAGTTCTTTTCTTATTATGCTATGATTCATATTTTGCTGATTATTATGTACCCTAGTCTTACACTGGCTCCTTTATAACCTCCCTTGAAATCTGCATTTGTTTTAAGACCCCTGCTTTCAACAGCCTTGGACAATTTTAGCTCTGTCTCTATATGTTACCCAGATCTTTTTAAAAATTTTAAAATATATATAT
>NW_016808858.1:89600-98378 GCF_001698545.2 Rhinopithecus bieti
ATATATATATATATACACACACATACATACACACAAACACTAAATTGTCCAGTGATTTAATAAATAGATCTAAACAGCAGAGAGGAAGGTCACCACAATTCCATGAGATTTCCTCTTTTTCAGACTGATATGGTTTGGCTATGTCCCCATCCAAATCTCATCTTGAATTGTAGCCTTCGTAATTCCCACTTGTGGGAGGGACCTGGTGGGAGGTAATTGAACCATGGAGGCATGTCTTTCCCATGCTATCCTTGTCATAGTGAATAAGCCTCATGAGATCTGATGGTTTTGTAAAGGGGAGTTTCCCTGCACAAGTTCTCTTCTCTTGTCTGCTGCCATATGAGACATGCCTTTCATCTTCCTCCATGATTGTGAGGCCTCCCCAGCCACATAGAACTGTGAGTCCATTACACCTCTTTATTTTGTAAATTGCCCAGTCTTGGGTATATCTTTACCAGCAGTGTAAAAACGGACTAATGCACAGACCTTCACCTTCCCCTATCAACTTTTTTCTGCCAGCTAATAACCCTGCTTCTTATTTCACTGAGCCAATCTGTACCTGCATACACTTACTCTGCTAGCCCTCCTGTTATTATCAAAAGTCAACTCTTAAATTTAGTACTGCAGCACCTGCTTCTCATTTAAGGATATTTCTCTAGCATTGTCCACTCTTTTCCCACATCATCTTTTCTCTCTACTGAATTCCTCCCATTACCATTCAAACATAGTGAAATATATCTGATTTTAAAAGAAAATCCTCCCTTTATCCTTCCATCTCTCTTCTACAGTAACCCCATTTATCTGTTTTCCTTTATGGCAAAACTCCTCAAAAGAGTTGTCTGTGTCCGTTGTCCCCATTTCTCATTTTGAATCTACTCCTGACATGTTTCTGTCTCTAGCAGAAACCAGGGACAATAACAAATTCTCAGTTCTCATATTAGTGCCATCCCTTGGTATCCATGGGGGATTGGTTCCAGGACCCCTGCAGCTACCAAAATCTATCATGTTCAAGTTTCTTATATAAAGTGGTATAATATTTGCGTATAACCTCCCACATACATACTTTGAATCATCTCTAGATTACTTATAATATCTAACACAATGTAAATGCTAAATAAATAGTTGTTACATCTTTAGAATTTGTATTTTGATTGTTAAATTGTTATTGTTTATTTAAATATTTCAATCAGAGATTGGTTGGTGGTTGAATCTGAGGATGAGGAACCCCCATAGATGAAGAACTGACTGCATTTCACTCAACAGCAACATTGATATACTCAATTATTCTCATTTTTTAAACAATTTTTTTATTTTTGGGAGGACATTTCATTTTTCCCATTTCCCTCCTACCTCACTGACCACGTCTTTTTTGTTTTCTTTGATGAATTATTTTATCTTCACCTCTAAAAGATGAAGTACTCTGCAATTCATAATTTTTTCCTCTTCTGTTTTCCTAAGTGATTTCTATAAATTGGAAATACACTAAACTCTTTTCCTAAGTGATTTCTATAAATTGGAAATACACCTTCACTTGGATGATTAACAGGTAACTCAGTTTTTAAAATTTTTCCACCTATACCACAAACCTGCTCCATCCCTAGTTTCTCTATCTTTGTAAATGGTACCATAGTTGACCAAGTTCCATAGATCAAATATCTTAGAGTCATCTATGACTTTTTTTCTTTCATAGAAATGCACATCCAATCTGTCAGCACATCCTCTCAGCTTTCTCTTTGAAATATACCTAGAGTCCAATTCATTCTCACCATTTCTGCTGCCACCACACTGCTCTAAGGCATAATGGTCGCCAGGACCCCTGCAACTTGCAATAGCCTTCTAGCTGTTCTGTTTCCATCCTTTTCTCCTTAATTCCAAGCAATAAATGGAATCCATTAAAATGCAAATCATATAATATAATTCCCTGCTATCAACACTCAAAATGCCTCCCATCTCAAGTTCTTACAATGGCTCACAGGGAAAGATACAGCCCCTATGTACTTCTCTGAACTCATATTCTGTCAGCCTCCCTGTTTCTCCTATTCTTTGAATACCTCACAAATGCACTCCTACTTCAGTCTCTTTATGTTACAGCCTTCTCTACTAAGATGATTTTTAACAGAAAATTTATGACACTCACTTTCACTTCATTCAGTCTCTGCCCAAATATAACCTTCCCTATGAGTCTTGTATGACCTATCTAAAATAGCACTTCAATTTTCTCTTTTTTCAGTCCTAGAATTATCCATATGATAGTACTTAATGTAAATGTTTGTGGTCTATCTCCTCCAAACACACAGGTCTTTGAAGCATGAACTTCTCTCTAATTCAGCTCTGTAGACATACACATAGACCAGTGCCTGGTGTATGGCTATCATTTAGTGAGTATATATGAAATGGGTTAGAGAGAGCAGAGGTAAGTGAGTCTTTGAGACAACTTGGATTTAGGTCTTACCCTCAAAGGGTCTCTAACTGAAGATATTGACAAGTAACTTTGGCCATCTGTATCAGGGTATATAAAATGAAAAGACATAGAGGAGCTGAATAGATCAAAAAAACAAGACCCAATGATCTCTTGTCTACAAGAAATACACTTCACCAATAGATACACACATAGACTGAAAATAAAGAGATAAAAAAGAGCCAATGAAAACCAAAAAAGAGCAGGAGTAGCTACACGTATATCAGACATAATAGATTTCAAGACAACTGTAAGAAGAGACAAAGAAGGTCATTATATAATGATAAAGGGGTCAATTCAGCAAGCTGATATGATAATTATAAATATATATAATATTTATATATTTTATATATTTATATATATCGCAACACTGGGCACCACAGCATATGTAAAGCATTATATTATTGAGACTAAGAGAAATAGACTCAATACAAGAATACCTGGAGACTTCACGCACTCCAATTTCATCACCAGACAGGTCTCCCAGCACAGAACTCAAAAAGAAACATGCGGACTTTAGATCTGCCACTATAGACCAGATGCAGCCTAATAGCATATTTACAGAACATTTCATCCAGCTGGCTCGCAAGAACAACACATTTTTTCTCCTTCAGCACATGGATTATTCCCTTGGGACAGACCATATATTAGCGTCACTAAAATGCGTTAAAACATTAAAGAATTAAAATAATATAAAGCATTCTTCTCTGACATAGTGGAATAAAAACATAAGAAATCAATAACAAGAGGACTTTTGGAAATGATAAAAACATAAGGCAAATTAAACAACAAACTCCAACCACCCGTGGGCCAATGGAGAAATTAAGAAGGAAATTTGGACAAAAATTATTGAAACAATATGATAATGGAAAACAGAACATATGAAACCTAAAGAGATACAACAAAGCCTGTGATTTAACAGGCGAATTTATCATGCATAAGTCCCCACATCAAAAAAGAGGAAAAATTTTCAAAGAAATAATCCTTAACGATGCATCTTAAAGAACTAGCAAAACCAAGAGCAAACCACAACCAAAATAGTAGAAGGAAAAAATAATAAGATCAGTGTAGAAATAAATGATTTATGAAATGAAGAAAGTAATACAAAAGATCAACAAAACAAAAAGTGGTTTGTTGAAAAGATAAAATGACAAAAGGGTTTAGCCCATCACTAAGAAGAAAGAGTGAAGACCCAAATAAATAAAGTCAGATGAAAAATGGAGACATTAGCAGACTGTACCACAGGAAATTCAAAGGATCATTACTGGCTGCCCCTGCTGACAACTATATGCAGTAAGAACTGAAAAGTCTAAAAATAGATAAATTCCTAGACACATACAGTCTACCCGGGATTGGAACCATAAAGAAGTTAAAAACAGAAACAGACAATAATACATTAGTAAATTAGTCCATAATAAAAAGTCTTCCAGGTAAAAGGCTTTCATTGCTCGAATTTCTACAAAACATTTTTTAAAAGAACTAATAACTAATCCATACTCAAACCTGTTCCTAAAAAATAGAGAAGATTATTTATTTATTTATTTATTTAGCAGACAGAGTTTTGCTCCTGTCACTCAGGTTGAGCGTGCAGTGACACAATCTTGGCTCACTGCCATTCTCGGCACTCTTGGAGTTCAAGTGATTCTTGCTTCCTCAGTCCTTTCAATAGCTGAGACTTAATCTTCCTCATGCTCAGCTAATTTTGTATTTTTAGTAAGAGGCGAGTTTCACCATGTTTGAACTGAGCGTTATCAGTAAGTCAGATCATGACCACTGCACTCCATTCCTGGGTGACAGAGCAAAACTCCATTCTCAAAAAAAAAAAAAAAAAAAAGTATTCTATGTTTTCTGATGTTTTTTTATTTTCAAATTCCTGACTTGTGATCCACCCACCTCAGGCTCTTAAAGTACTGGGATTACAGGCATGAGCCTGGCCAAGAAAGAGAGAATACTTTCAAACTCATTCTATAAAGCCATTATTAAATGGATATCAAAATCAGATAAAGACACATCAAAAAAGAAACTACAGGCCAATATCTCTGATGAATAATGGTGCAAAAATCCTTAACAAATACTAGCAAACTGAACTCAACAACACATTGAAAAGATCATTTGCCATGACCAAGTGGTATCCCAGGGATGTAAGGATGGCTCAACATGCAAATCAATCAATGTGACAGATCATATCAACAGAATGAAGGATAAAAATCACATGATTATTTCAATATATGCTGAAAAAGCATTTGAACTAATTTAACATCACTTTATGATAAAACCCTCAAAAAAAAAAAAAAAAAAACAGTCCAGAAGGAACATATCTGAATGTAATAAAACTGTATATGACAGACCCACAGCTAGTATTGTACTGAATGGAGAAAACTGAAAATCTTTCCTCTTAGATCTGGAACACAACAAGATGCCCACTTTCACCACTGTTTTTCAATATAGTATTGGAAATTCTACCTAGAGCAATCACACAAGAAAAAGAAAGAAAGGACATCCAAACTGGAAAGGAGGAAGCCAAACTATTCTTGTTTGCAGATCACATGATCCTATATTTGGAAAAGCCTAAAGACACCACAAAAAAACTATTAGAACTGATAACCAAATTCAGTAAAGTTTGGCAAGGATAATGGCCTCCAGCTCCATTCGTCTCCCTGCAAAGAACATGATATCACTCGTTTTTATGGCCATATAGTATTCCATGGTGTATGTGTACCACATTTTCTTTATCCAGTCTATAGTTGATGGGCATTTAGTTGATTCTATATCTTTACTATTGTGAATAGCGCTGCAATGAACATATGCATGCATGTGTCTTTATAATACAATGATTTATATTTTGGGGGGAACAGAAAAATACTTCATGTCCTCACTTTTAAGTGGGAGTTAAATGATGAGAACACAGGGACACACAGAGGGGCACAACACACACTGGGCCTTTTGGAGGGTATAGAATGGGAGGAGGAAGAGGATCAGGAAAAATAACTAACGGGTGTCAGGCTTAGTAACTGAGTGATGAAATAATCTGTACAACAAACCCCCATGACATAAGCCTACCTATGTAATAAACCATAGCTTGTACCCTTAAACATAAAAGTTAAAAAAAAAGAGAAAATGTTAATATTTTAAAATTAAGTAAAGTTGTAAGGATACAAAATCAACATACGAAATCAGTAATATTTCTATATCCCAATGGAAAAATTCTGAAAAGTAATAAAAAATGTTTTTCCATTTATGATAATGACAAATAAAATTAAATATCTAGGAATTAATGAAAGAAGTGAAAGATCTCTACAAAAAAACTATACAACACTGATAAAAATCAAAAAAAATACCAAAAAATGGAAAGATATTCTATGTTAATGGATTGGAAGAATCAATATTGTTAAACTGTCCATATTACCCATAGCAATATACAGACTCAATTAAATCCCTATCAAAATACTAATGACATTCTTCACAGAAATAGAAAAAAAAAAAATCCTAAAATTTCCATAGAATCACAAAAGGCCCAGAATAGCCAAAACTATCCTAAGCAAACAGAACAAAACTGGAGGAATTACATTACCTGACTTCAAATTATGCTACAGAGCTATACCAAAACAGCATGATCCTGGCTTAAAAACAAACACATAGACCAAAGGAACAGAATAGAGAACCCAGAAACAAATCTAAACACCTACAGTAAACTCATTTTTGACAAAGACACCAAGAACACACATCAGAAAAAATACAATCTCTTCAATAAATGATGCTGGGAAAACTGGATACCCCTATATAATAAAAGAAAGAAACTTGATCCATATCTCTCACCTTATACAAAAATCAAATTAAAATGAATGAAATACTGAAATCTAAGACCTCAAACTATGAAATTACTGTGAGAAAACATTAAGGAAACTCTCCAGGACATTGATCTGGGCAAAAATTTCTTGGGCAGCACCCCACAAGCACAGGCTACTAAAGCAAACATGAACAAATGGATCACATCAACCTAAAAACCTTTTACATAGCGAAAGAAGCACTCCAAAAAGTGAAGAGACAAACAACAGAATGGGAGAAAATATTTACCTACTACCCATCTGACAAGGGATTAATAACCAGAATATAAAGGAGCTCAAACCACTCTAATAATCTGATTTAAAAAAAATGGTCAAAAGATTTGAGTAGAGATTTCTCAAAAGAAGATATACAAATTGCAAACAGGCATATGAAAAGGTGCTCAACATCATTAATTATCAGAGAAATGGAAATCAAAACTATAATGAGCTGTCACCTCACCCCAGTTAAAATACCTTTTATTCAAAAGTCAGGCAATAACAAATGCTGGGGCGGATATGGAGACAAAGGAACCCTCATATACTTCTGATGAGAATGTATATTAGTTCAACCACTATGGAGAACAGTTTAGAGGTTCCTCATAAAACTGAAAATAGGGCTACCATGTGATCCAGCAATTCCATTGCTGGGTATATACCCAAAAGGAAGGAAATCATTTTATAAAAGAGATAACTATATTTCCATGTTTGTTGTAGCTCTGTTCACAATAGCCAAGATTTGGCAGCAACCTAAGAGTCCATTAGCAGATGAATGGATAAAGAAAAAGTGGTACCTATACCCAATGGTGTACTATTCAGCTATAAAAAAGAATGAAATCCTGTCATTTACAACAACATGGAAAGAACTGGAGGTCATTATGTAAAATGAAATAAGCCATTATGTAAAATGAAATAAATGAAAGACAAACATCTCATGTTCTCACTTGCTTGTGGACCTAAAAATTAAAAAGATTGAACTCATGGAGATATAGAATAGAAAGATGGTTGGCAGAGGCTGGGAAAGGTAGTGTGGGCTGGGGTGGAGGTGGAGATGGTTAATGGGCACAAAAAAAATAGAGAGAATGAATAAAACTTAGTATTTGACAGCACAATGGAGAGACTAGAATCAATAATGATTTAATCGTACATTTATAAATAACTAAAGGAGTATAAATGGATTGTTTATAACACAAAGTATAAATGCTTGAGGGGATGAATATCCAATTTTCCATGATGTGATGATTACACATTATATGCCTCAACAAAAATATCGCATATACCTCATAAATATTTACATCTACTATGTAGGTGGCTGTGTAGTATTCCATCATATATGTGATATATATGATATGAGATATATATTATATATACTTATGTATATAATTATATATATTATGTATAATCACTTTTTTAATCCAATCCATCATTGTTGGCCACCTAGCTTGATTGCATGTCTTCGCTACTGTGAATAGCACAGCGATGAACAAGTGAGTGCACAGGTTTTTTTTTGCTAGAATCATGTAGTTTCCTTTGGGTATATACCCAGTAACGGGATTGCTAGGTCAAATGGTAGCTCTGTTTTACGTTCTTTGAGAAGTCTCTAACCTGCTTTCCACGGTGGCTGAACTCATTTATATTCTCACCAACAGTGTATGTGTTCCCTTTTCTCTGTAGCCTTGCCAACATCTGTGTTTTTTTTTTTTTTTTTTTTTTTTTTTTTTGACTTTTAATAGCCATTCTGACTGGGTGTGAGATGCCTCATTGTGGTATTGATTTGGATTTTTCTGAAAATAAGTGATGTGGAGCATTTTTTTTCATATGTATGTTGGCTACTTATATGTCCTCTTTTGAAAAGTGTTCAGTCTTTTGCCCACTTTTTAATGGGGTTATGTGTTTTTTGCTTGTTCAATTATTTAAATTCCTTATAGACTCTGGATATTAGACATTTGTCAGATGCATAGTTTACTAATATTTTTTCCCATTCTCTAAGTTGTCTGTTTACTCTGTTGATAGTTTATTTTGCTGTGCAGAAGCTCTTTCATTTAATTGGGTCCCATTTGTCAATTTTTTTCTTGAAGGTGATTTTGAGGACTTAGCCATAAATGATTTCCAAAGGCCAGTCTACAGAATGGTGTTTCCTATGTTTTCTTCTAAAGACGGAGTCTCGCTGTCTCCCAGGCTGGAGTGCAATGGTGCGATTTCTGCTCACTGCAGCCTCTGCCTCCTGGGTTCAAGCAATTCTCCTGCCTCAGCCTCTTGAGTAGCTGGGATTACAGGCGCGCATCACCATGTCCGGCTAATTTTTGTATTTTTAGTGGAGACAAGGTTTCACCATGTTGGTCAGGCTGGTCTTAAACTCCTGACCTCGCCTGGGTGCAGTGGCTAACGCCTGTAATCCCAGCACTTTGGGAGGCCGAGGTGGGCGGATCACGAGGTTAGGAGATCAAGACCATCCTGGCTAACACGGTGAAACCCCATCTCCACTAAAAATACAAAAAA
>NW_016808858.1:98692-109050 GCF_001698545.2 Rhinopithecus bieti
GTGGGGGGGATCATGAGGTCAGGAGATCGAGACCATTCTAGCTAACATGGTGAAACCCCATCTCTACTGAAAAATACAAAAAATTAGCCGGGCGTGGTGGCGGGCGCCTGTAGTTCCAGCTGCTAGGGAGGCTGAGGCAGGAGAATGACGTGAACCCGGGAGGCGGAGCTTGCAGTGAGCCGAGGTTGCGCCACTGCACTCCAGCCTGGGCGACAGAGGGAGACTCCGTTAAAACAAAACAAAACAAAACAAAAAACAAAAAAAAAACCCCACTGCACCTGGCCGTTTTCTTCTGAAATTCTTATAGGAAAACCGTTCTTTACAGAAGAATAACAACTAGTAAATGTAGAAGTTTTCAAAAGCCATTTTACAACCACCACAGTAATAATTGAGTCAGAGAAACCATTAATTGGTACTAAAATCAGCAGGTGAAAGTTAATTGGGGAATAGGATATTCAAGTGATTGTCGAAAATATATAATGTGAATCAAATCTTGGGATAACAAATCTGGCAAATCTAAATTGGGAGACATTTTACATAATTGGCTTGGATACTCATTTTCAGTTCAATGTTTATGTACAAAATACAATTGATTTTGTGCAATGACCTTACACTTTTAATTTGACATTGAGTTTGCTAAATTCATGCACTGTTTCAAAATATTTTGATCACGATCAGACGATTAAGTAAAATAAAATAGACGAAGATTTTATAGATATTCTTTACCAGTTTGAGAAAGTTTGCCTTTTATTTCTAGTTTTCTGAGTTTTTTTTTTAAATCGTGATGCATGTTAACTTTTGTCTATTTTTTTTGCATCCATTAAGAGAGTATTTGATTAACATGGTGAAGCACATTGATGAACCTTTGATTCCTGGTATAAAACCCAATTTTTCATGATTCATTATCTATTTTATATATTATTGGCTTTGATTTGCACTTGTAAAAAGTAATACAGAGATAACCTGTGTACCTTTTACCGGGTTTCTCCATTGACATTGAAATAATCCACCAAGCTTACTTCGCGTTTCTAGTTGTGCTTGTATGTGTGTGTGTGTCTTTAGTTCTTGCAATTTTATTATGTCGAGTTTGTGTATCCATCATTATAGTGAAGAACATTTCTTTCACCTCAAGGATCTGTTGTGTTGCTTTTTTTTTGAGACGGAGTCTTGCTGTGTCGCCCAGGCTGGAGTGCAGTGGTGAGATATTGGCTCGCTGCAAGCTCGGCCTCCCAGGTTCACCCTATTTTCCTGCCTCAGCCTCCCGAGTAGCTGGGACTACAGGCGGGCGCCACCACGCCTGGCTAATTGTATTTTCAGTAGAGACAGGGTTTCACTGTGTTAGCCAGGATGGTCTTGATCTCCTGACCTCGTGATCCACCCACATCGGCCTTCCAAAGTGCTGGGATTACAGGCGTGAACCACCACACCTAGCCGTTGTGTTGCATTTTTATAGCCACATCTACCTTCCACATCCCCAACACCTGGCAACCACTAATCTGTTTTCCATATCTTTAATTTTGTCAGTTCAATAATGTTACATAATGGAATTATACAGTATGTAACCATTTAGAATTGCCTTTTTTTCACTCAGTATATTTCCCTTTTAATTGCTGAGTAATATTCCATGGTAAGGATGTATCACTGTTAACCATTTGCCCACTGACAATTTTCAGTTTGTTTACAGTTTTGGGTTATTACATGTAAGTGTTATGAATATTTATGTATAGGTTTTTGTGTGAGCATAAGCTTTTATTCTATGGCATAAATGCCCAAGAACACAAATGCTGGGTTTACAGTGGTTGCATGTTTAATTTTATAAGAAACTGCCTACTATTTTCAAGAGTGGCTGTAACAGTTTACATTCCCAACATCAATGTTTAGATTCCAGTTTTTCTGAATTCTTGTCAGTATCTAACAACATCATAAACAAATTTTAGCCATTATGACAGATATCTTCCGACATCTTATTGTAGTTTAAATTTGCTTGTCACTAGTGGCTACTGATGTTGAACATATTATCATGTGCTTATTTGCCATCTGCACATCCTCTTCCGTGGAATGTCTCTATTCATGCCTTCTGTTCATTTTCTACTTGGATTTTTTTTCTTTTACGTTGAGTTTCAACAGTTCTTCGAACTTCCACCTTTTCTGTGATTGGATACTTACGATATTTCTGGTGTGAGGCAATATTGCCTTGTTCTTCTATGAACACTCTTATTCATGTCTTTGTTGTGTATAAATTTGCATTTATGTTAGTATACACATGAGAGTAGAATTGTGAGTCACAGATCTGCATGTGTTTAGCATTGGTAAATATTGACAAATACTTTCAAAGTGGTTGCACCGACTTTATACTTTCATCAGCTGCATATGAGAGCTCCTTGGCAACATTTGTTAATGTCATTTCTTAATGCGTTCTTCGGATGTGTAGTGGTATCTCATAGCTTTTAATTTTCATTTCTCTGCTGATTAACAATGTTGAGGACATTTCTCTTTTTTTTTGTTCAGATGGATCATCATCTTGTACTCTCTCAAAGATGTTTGCTCATTTATTTTTTTAAAAATTGATATCTTCTCTACTCTATCATTAATTTTTTCATCCTTTTAATGATGTCTTGATGAATAATGTTTTTAAATTTCAATGAATTAACTTTTATTAATCTTTTATATAGTTAATGCTTTTCTTCACAGCCAGTCTTGTACTTGCTTCTTTGAAAGTAATGTGTTTTTATTCTCTAACAACGTTTAAGATTTTTTCTCAGAATCATTGACTAATACCAAAATCTGTATTAGTCAGAGTTCTCTAGAGGGACAGAACTAATAGGATAAATGTATACATAAAGGGGAGTTTATTAAGGAGTACTGACTCACACAATTGCAAGGCGAGGTCCCACAATAGGCCATATGCAAGCTGAAGAGCAAGGAAGCCAATCCGAGTCTCAAAGCTGACAAACTTGGAATCCAATATTCGAGGGCAAGAGGAGTCCAGCATGGGAGAAAGACATAGGCCAGAAGTCTAAACCAGTCTAAATGACATTAGACATTTTCTTGTGTTTTCTTTCTGCAATTTTCTTTACGCAAGGATTTGAATACCTCATATTTGGTTGACAAAGCGTCTTGAACTCCAATTTTTGGGGGCATCCCATTCGAGCAAGAGTACTGCAATTTCTCCTTCTGCTTTATCCCCTGAAGCAAATTGACAAACTGCAGGCAGAAAAATAGCTGTTCTGATCTACGACTAACCTCAATGCCTTTTTTTTTTCTTTTGGGATAATGGCTTCTTAAATCCTGTTTGCCTTGATTTCTCTCTAATGATTTCAAACCACTATTTTTAAAAATCCAGGTTTTATAGTTGTCAGTCCCCATATGAGCAAAAAATTGTAATAAAATAAAATTAAATTAAAATCCAGGTTTTATTGTTGTTCTTAGTTGTAATACTAGTCAGATACAAACTACTCCTTCATAGCTAGAAGCAAGATTATGATTATTAATGTTAATAATCAAATCATCTCAAATTTTGATAATGGGAGTCCTTTGGATTCTGGATCATTTTGATATGTACCCTCAGTTCGTGATACTCCTTTACTCTCTGCCTCAACAAAATGTTTCAAGGTCACTTTGTACTTACTCTGCCAAAGACATAGATTCAGTTATATCTCTAAGGATTCCAGTTATTTGTAGTGAATAATGATGTTTAGAAGCCAAGATCTGGGGAAAAAGTATATTTATGGCTACCAGGGTAACATTGGTTCTGAATCTTTCCATGGCTTAATTGCATGTATTTAATCATTAATGCTAACAAAAATTCAAATACAATACCATAGCATTTGTCCTTGCCTTTTCCTATTCCATATTTATCCTTTCTTTCATCCTACAGTACATAAACCAGTGTTAAAATGTCTATACCAATGCCATCACTGATACAACTTAATAAAGCTCACAATTTCTGTTCATTTCTTTTTATTCTTAGCACATTTTATTAAGAGTGTACATTCAAAATATGATTTTCTTAGATTAATTTTTTTCTATATAAATATGTTATCAATCAACATAGAGTTAGGGTCACTTGTTTCTCTTTTGTGTTGAATTTTGTTGAACATATCAATGGAATCAAATGATTATTTACTTGAGAACTATTAATATAAGGATTTATATTAATAGATTTACTAATATTAATATACGGATTTATATTAATAGATTTCTTAATAGTGAGTCTTTCTTTAATCTCCAGAACAAATATGATTTGGTGATGATGTATTATTTCCTTGACACCTTGTTGGCAGGTTTCATTTACAAATACTTAGGATTCTTGAATCAATATTCATAAGGAAACATGATTTCCTCATTTTTTATGTGTATCTTTATCAGATTTAGTTAACATTACATTTGTTTCAAACTTTTTCTTATTCTATTTTATTTCTATGCTTTGGAACAATTTAAAAAAGAATGGTTTTTAAAAAATTGGTCAAATTTCCCATATAATCATCAAGTTTGAGTGATTTTTGAGCAGGTAGTTCTTTGAATTCTTTATCATTTTATATGTCAGTCAGTTTGTTGAAGCATTCTATTACAACCAGGGTCAATTATGACAAATAGTATTTTTGCATAGTATTTTCAGTACATTTCCATAGATTTCCCTGTAATAATCTCATAATTTTGTTCATTTCATTGTTATTTCCCGTCTGCAGTATTTCATTTTGTAGATAATTAAATACTTTCGCCTTTTATTCTTTGAATAATTACATAATAGTGGTTTGTTCATTTGGTAGCTTTACCCAAAGAGCCATAATTGCATTACCTTGACTTTTTAATATATTTTATTAATTTATAATTTGAGTACGGTAAAGTGTACCCATTCTATGTGTACAGTTTGAGCACTCTTGGAAGTGCACTTTTGTAAACACATCATAATCAAGACATAGAACATTCTCACCACCACAAAAACTCGTTTAGGCAGATTTGTAATAAATCTCCACTACCATTTGTGTCATTAATCTAAAGAAAACCACTAATCTGCTTTCTATCACAACAGGTTTGTTTTGCTATTCTAGAATGTCATATAAATAAAATGATACAGTATGTGGTCTTTTGTGTCTGCCTTCTTTCACTTAATATAATGCTTTTGACATTCATCAAATTGTTCTATCAGTTCATATCTTAATATTATTGTAGAGATATAATAACTTGTATATACTTTTACTGTGTATTTTATATATCTTCTTTGGGAAGTATCTGTTTCAATCTTCTGTTATTGTTATTGGGGTATTTGCCTTCTTATTAATAAATTGTAAGAATACTCATTTCAAAAGGTATAAATAATCACAAAGATACATAAATATATGGTGACAGTGTAGATAAATTGTTTTATAGTTATATAATATACTATTGTGTGTGCATTGTATATGTATATAGAGAAAATATAAAATACTTTCTGCTAGTCTGTGAGTTGCCTTTTTATTATATTAATGGCATTTTTTGAAGAGTCTTGCCTGATACTCTACCTCTGCATCCCATTATCTCTAGCCTTTTCAGTTACATGACCCAAGATATTTCCCTGCAAAAACTAGCATGAGCTGGGGTTTTGCCCAGCAGAAAGAATCCTGAGCAATGCCTAGTGAGCTCAAGGCAATTTATCAACAGCTTTCCTAGTGTCCAGATGTTAAATCAACAAAAGTATTAATTACCATTTCAGAACCCAAGCTCAGAGCAGTGGAGCAGTTGGTTCCAGACCACATAGCAATTGCAATGTTGATTTTTATTTTCCTCTGGGAGGTAGATGGTATATTTTTCTCCATAATGTTTGCTTCTCATCATTTATCAATTTGATATTTTTCTAAGCCATTTAACAGTTTTATTTATCAGTTTCGATGCATGCCTTCACTTCCAACTAGACTGAGTTCTTTAATGGCAACGCATATTTCCTCATAATTAGTAAATATAAAAGTAATCTGAGCACACTAAACTTAGTGGTTCTCTTATGTTCTATCAGAATAAAACAAACAAGTTTACCTAAATTTTCTGTAAACTCATTTGATAATTATTTTATCTTCTTCATACTACCTTTTACCCAATCAAATACCACATACCAATTATATATCTGCAAAATCTAATTCTTCATCTTCACTATTATTTCCTTAGTCCAGACACATCATTTCTTGCTTCAGTGGCTTATCATTTCTACTTTGATTCTCTGCTTTTTGGTGGGTAAAACTTTAAAGACATATCTAAGATATAATCCACATTGCAATCAGCAATACTTTACAAGTATCTGTTCAGTTTACTTATTTATTTGCTATGAGCCAGTACTCTGCTGTGCTTTGTGGTTGTTAAGATGAAGAAAGAAGAGCTCCTGGCCTTCGTTTTATAAGTAGAGTAGACAAACTTCAGAAAAATAATTAGGAATCAAAGAAGCAAGTATGGGTCAATTTATTTCGGAGCATGTAAATGGCACTGAATACTTGAGCTGAACCTTGAAAGAGGAGTAGAAATTTGTTGGTTGTGTTCCTTTGTTTTTAGTTGGAGTCAAGTTGAGAAATAATTTAAATTGTGTCCTGTAAGCAATGAAAAGAAAATTGGTCATTATTTTATTTTAAAAGATAGTGGCAATTTAGAGACTGCTTGAAATTCGGAAGTTTTGATCATGTGACTCTTTTTTGTATGACTATACTGAGTATTTGGAATTTAATCAAGAAAACTTGCCATTTTAAAAAAACTTCAGCCACTTTTTTTTTTTTTCTTTTTATAATAGAGCAGCAATGCACCATAAATCAGACCTATTTATGCTGCAGAGATTTGCCTAACAGGTTCCTTAGGCCAATGTAAAGAAGCTAGGCACCTAATACCCTGGATAAGCAGAACTGTGGTATGGGGATAAATGCAGAAAAGTGTGCACAGGAACTTAGGAGCCTCTCGAGAGGGAGGGTGTCCTTTCTTCTTGAGGTTCAGGTTTTACTCAATAATTGATTCGTTTCCACAAAAGATCCACTGATCCAGAAGGGACTGAAAGGGAGTATACCAAGAGGGGAAGGAGAGCCTGACTGGCGAGGTAGGCTCAACAATAGGACCTAAATAGACATGAGAATGGACATGTGGCTGACATTATCAATTCCTCCTTAGCCTAGAGGAGAACTTTAGGCACAGTGACTGGGCCTTAAATGTAAACTAAAGAACCATGACCTTTTAAGTCCGATCTAGAGCATCTTTAAATGAAGGGAATGCTCGTGGGAGTGGGATCCAAACCAGTAAAAGTGTCTTTGCTGCAACTGATCAGGAAATGTTCACTGGTGCAGCACCAGTCCTCAACTGCACCATTGATAGTAAAAGCAGCAAGGTAAACAAAACACTGGCATTTGCTTGTGGCCAGATCTGATTCTTAAGTTCTTGTTTAGCCTAGAAGCAGTTGCAGCTGTTTTCAACTGAATCATTCCCAGGGGTTCTTAGACAATTGCTGTGTATTGAGAAAGCCCCAAGAGAGACACTCTATAACCTTTGCTGTGTTAATTGTCTTGGGCTGCCATAACAAAGTACAACAGACTAGGTGGCTTAAACAATAGAAATTTATGTGCTTACAGTTCTGGGGGTTAGAAGTTAGAGATCTGAGTATCAGCTGGACTGATCACTGTGCATCCTCTCTCCTTCACTTGTAGATGGCCATCCTCTCCCTGGGTCCTCACATGGCCTCTGCAGATATCTGTGTCCTCATATCCTCCTCTTAAAAAGTCACTAGCCATATGGGATTACGGTTCACCCTACTGACCTCATTCTACCTTAATTACCCCTTTAAACAGCGTATCTCCAGGCCAGGTGAGGTGGCTCACACCTGTAATCCCAGCACTTTGGGAGGCCCAGGCAGGCAGATTGCTTGAGCCCAGGAATTTGAGGCCAGCCTGGGCAACATGGTGAAAACCCATGTCTACAGAAAATACAAAAATTAGCTGGGTATGGTGGCTCATGCCTGTAGTCCCGCATATTCCGAGCTACTTGGGAGGATCACCTGAACTCTGGGATGCTGAGGCTTCAGTGAGCTGTGACCGCACCACTGCGCTCCAGCTTGGGCAACAGAGGGAAACCCTGTCTCAAACAACAACAACAAAAACAACAACAACGAGCCTATCTCCAAATACAGTCACATTCTTAGGTACCAGGCATTAGGGCTTCAATACATGAATTTTGGCGAGATGATAAAACTCAGCCTATAACACTTACCATGTTGCACGAATGGAGACTTGAGTGAATTTGAATGTTAAAAGGATATAGCCCCTTAAAAATTATTTTATTGTCAAATCTTTACTCATCACCATTTTAATCAAATCTAATGCTATAGTAACTTGCTTCAGAACTTTGTGTTAAACAACCAAATAAATGTAGAAGACACAGCTGGGTTCCCTGTGTGTTCCTCTCCATTCCCATTCATGTCTGTCCATCCAGAGAAGTTTCCAGTATGTATCCTAAAACATTGCTAGGATATTTTTATTCTTTTGTTGTAAGCTTATCTGTACTCCAAGATGGTGAAGTAGATCATACCAGTTACATCTGCTTACTATTCTTATATAAATGTTAACTTCAGAATAAATCCATACTCTGTAGCATGGCATGTTCCTTAAATATCTGTCCTCACCTGCCTTTTCAGTCCCACTCACTGCCCTTCCCCTCCATAATAGTGAGCTGAACATGCCACTTGCACATATGTATCTCCATTCTTTCCACGTGCTCCTCTCTTTGCCTGGAAAGACCTTGCCTTCTTGCATCTGTTTTGTTAAATAATAATTAGATAATGCTTCCATCACAATACACATTATATCAATTACAATAAGTTTTGTTACATGTTTTACCCAAATGATTCAGAGTACCTTGAATGTAATGCATAAACTTTTTATAGGTCAATGTCTAGAGTTTGGCATATAGAATGTTATTAGCTCAACTACAGCTAGTTAAGAAAAATGATTAATGAATAGATCAGTTGGTTGCTGATGATGAGGCTTGGCAGCACATGCCTATGCCATGAAATTGAGAAAAATTTTAATTACTTACTAAATCTGAAAATCATGTGTCTCTGAGTCTCTGCTTCAACAACAGAAGAGGCACCTAGATAAGGGGAAAATATAAATATATTTTCTAAAAGTTGTTTCTTCCACTGAGACTTGCATACCGCTGCTGTCTTTCCTCTGTGATTGTGGTATGTATGACTGACAGGCTTCAGGATACCTAAGTGCAGCCCACATTTGAAACCTGGCAGCTCAGCCTCCCCTCATCCTGCTGGGAGCTGTTAACAAGCTATGGGGTGCCAGTGGGTTTTATTCTTGCCTTATTAAAATGGAGAACTAGACCCCAAAAATTAAAGCTACCTAAACCTACAACTCTGAAAAGGAAATCGGGGTTTAGGTTGGCATATGATAGATTTCTTCACACAAATTTTAAAATTTGCAGGCCGTTTTATTACAACCATATTCAAAATCTACTGTAAACTAAACTCCTTCCTCTGAATAAAAAAAAAAAAAAATACCATTTCTAACAAATCATAGGTCTTAGACTTCCCAGGAAAAGGCAGAAGTCTGCTTCTCTCCAGGTAACAATTCTCCCAAATACATCTATCTCTTCACGAGAGATAGCCCCCACCTCTCATTTGCTAAATTGGGCAGCCAGTTCCTGCACACAGCCTTGCTCCTCCACCACCTCCCAGTGCTAATTGCTTCTCTAGGATGTGTTGAGAAGCTGGAGTGGGAGGAGCTGGGTAGCATCCTGAAGTAATTCCTGAGGACTCTCTTCCTCTACTCATTATTCCTGTCTGACACTGTCAGCCTCCAGGTTTCCTCAGAGCACCTCAGATCAGTCGTGCTAGAAGATGGCATCATGAGCCACCTCCCTTATGAATGATATAATGGGAGGTTAATTCCCAAGCACAGTGCCTGGGGAAGCCAGGGAGTGTGCAAGGGAGACTGGTAATTCCCAGATAGATCTGTGTCAGCTGTCTTGCCCTAATTACCGAAAGCAGACAGAAGCCCTCTAGGTGAGTAGACCCAGCAGTATGCAGGCTGCCTAGGAAGTTTTCACTAGGGATCAAGCTGGAGTAGAGTGCAGAGACCTCATGGGAAGCTTTGCCTGGAATGAACCAAGGGTTCATAAAATAGGCCACTGGGTAGGTTTTCTTTTGTGACCCTCAGAATGCCTGACCCAGGGCTCAAGGCTTATTCAGCAATCAGTCAGTGTCACATGACTTGACTCATAGGGTGAGAACAGAAATGTCTTTACAGAGGGTGATATAAGAAAATTTGACTTGCTAAAGCAATAGCTAAGTTAAGGGTAGCAACATGTACCTGAAACACATATAATATATGCATTTTTAATAAAAGATCTCTCAC
>NW_016808858.1:110473-133310 GCF_001698545.2 Rhinopithecus bieti
TTTTTTTTTTTTTTTTTTTTTTTTTGCCTGTCTTCCTGCTGTCTGGTTCCGGATGGAGGTGCAGTTGTAGAAATATACAGCAAAAGAGGGCTGAAATTAGGTTGAGGAAGTGAGGCTGAGTAGTAAAGTGCGGAGCTGGATCCTGTCTACTTAAATTGCAACATTTTGTTCATTATAAATTTTCACATTAATTTTGATTTTGTAAAATATTGCATTAAAATTTTATTTATCTATTGAATTTGTTGATGCCTTCTTAATTTTTGTACCCAAGAAATGTGCCTCACTTGTTTCACCCTGGTCTTGGCCCTGCAATGGAGTAGGTTAACTAAAGCCCCAGCTTTCCTGCTGGAGGGCCAGAAAAGTGATCCCGAGGGAACTGGAAACAGACAAGGAGATTGAGGATAAAGAGTAGCTGAGAAATGTGAGCCCATGCAAACTGTACATGAAGTGCTAGGCAGCACATGCATATATCTGATTCTAATCAGCACCTCCAAATCTTTGACAACTGAGTGGTGACATATACGTCACCACCTAGGTCCACCATAGTAGGTGGAGCACAAGCAGAATGGATAGAAGCAAAGGCTTTGAAAACGCAACTGACATTGGAACCATAGACAACCCCCACAGAAGGTAAAACTGAACTTGCAGCCAGAACCCAACCAAACAAAATGTCAACATTTTCTATGCTGTTTAAACAGGATACAATCCAAAATTTGTCATCATGTGAAAAACAAGGAGAAGCTCAACATACATGGGAAAAAGAAATCAACAGACGCCGAGATGAGATGGCACAGATGTTGAAATTATCTGACAAAATCTATAAAGCAGGCATTATAAAACTGTCCCAATAAGGAATTTTGAAACCTTTTGAAACAAATAAAAAATAGAAAGTTTCAGCAAAGTATTAGAACCACAAGAATAACTAAATGACAGTTTAGAGCTAAAAAGAATAATAATAACTAAAGGGCTGGGCACAGTGCCTCATGCCTGTAATCTCAGCACTTGGGAGGCTGAGGCGGGTAGATCACCTGAGGTCAGGAGTTTGAGACCAGAATGACCCACATGGTGAAACCCCGTTTCTACTAAATACAAAAAATTAGCCAGCCGTGGTGACCCATTCCTGTAATCCCAGCTACCTGGGAGACTGAGGCAGGAGACTCACTTGAACTAGGGAGGTGGAGGTTGCAGTGAGCTGAGATGGCACCATTGCACTCCAGCCTGTGCAACAAGAACAAAACTCCATCTTAAAATAAATGAATAAATGAATAAATAAATGAATAATAAAAGAATAAATAACTCACCTGTTGGGCTTGACAGTGAAATATAGATGAACAGAGAAGAATAGAAGAAAGAGTCAAAAAACTTGTAGATAGATCAGTAGAACTTTTCCAGACTGAATAACAGAAAAAAAAAAAAAAGATTAAAAAGGTAACAGTCTCAGAGATCTATAGGACAAAACCAAGATGTCTAATATTTGTACTATCAGTCCCAAAAAGTGAAGAGAAAGAGTTTGATACTGAAAATATAGTTGAATAAATAATGCCTGAAAACCTTCCAAATTTTTTGGTATACAGTCCTATGAAATTTAATGTATGTGTTGAATCATATAACCACCACTACAAAAAGGTAACAATAGAACTGGATTTCAACCCTAGGTCTTTTTTACTTAAAAGCTTACTTAGGTCCTGTTCATATGCTTCCTTAGGTCTGCATTTGAATTTTATCAAATAGATACTCTCTTCTTTAAAATGTGAAGAAAAAAGTGTCTCAAAATTTCCTCCATTCTCAAAAGTTCCTGATACTGAACTATCAATGCTACATTAATGACTATGCTCCTGGCAGTTTCCCTCAAAGCTGCTTTCCAATAGATGCAAATCTTCAGTGACCTAGAAGAAATTGAGGCCACCTTTGAAAATCAGCAAGGAATCTTTCAGTTTGTGGGGTCTCTTTACTTGCTGGGCATTTGGCTGACCAAAAATAAAAAGTGGGGTGGAGGTTAATACAATTTTTTATACCTCCCACTACTGCCTCCTATTACAGAAGGAAAAAATTATATATATATATGAAATATATATCATATATACTATGTATTATATGTATTCTATGCCTTCTGTTCATGTCCCAGAAAATTTTCAAATGAACATGAAAGTCATCAGAAAGCTGTGTGTCCAGTGAGAAAGATGCATTTATAAAAACCAATAGGACCTTCACTCACACCGGGAAAGAAAAGTTAAAACCAAATAAAATCAGGAGGTTGGGGCCATGAGACCAGACCTGAAAATTTAATGAATTTTATCAAAAGCCTTAACTACACAGTGATTTGCCAAGGACAAATAGCTACTTTAGTTTTCAACCAGGTGCACTGTTAGAAGAAAGGACTTAAGCTTTTTTTTTTTTTTTTTTTTTTTTTCCGTCATAGCAAAGTCACTGGCCAGGCAGAAAAGAAAATGTTTGAATAAATGACTAAGATGAGAAAGGCATTCTTATTTATGTCATTGCTGCTAATACAGCAAGAAAGATCATGCAGTATGTAGTATAAAGAGTACACATTTTGAAACCAGATAGAATGTTTTGCACATCTCACATTTTCCCTTTAACTTGTATGTGAACTTGCCGAGTCATTAAACCTGCCTTGATCTCACGTTCACGAACTATGAAGAATGAAGATGTTATGCCTGCATCACCTGACTGTTGTAAGGATTAATGCATATAAAGCACATACCCAGCCACATCTCTAAGAACTTAGCTATTATGAAGAATAAGAGGTAGAAACTCAAGTCTGAATGACAGATAACATTTTTCTTGCATGTAGAGTAACAGCCCCTCTAATTGACCCTTAATCTTTATCTTGCTTTTTTGAGGCTTGAAGAACCAGACTAGGATGAACCAGGTCTCCTTGAGTTGACAACATTTCTGGGTAGTTTTCTGCATTCTAAGCCTCAAGTTTTATGTGTAAGATGGAAAAATAGAACATGTCATACTTCAATCTACTTTGACATGCCTCAGTGAAGCAATTAAGTAACTTGGAGTATTAGTTTGAATTTTAGCAAAAAACCCAAAGGGAAGCAAACATTATCTGGGAATGTGCCCAACATGGTTTTAATGCTGAGAACTGCATAGCTAATTCAGCTCAACTGGGATTTAGTAAGCTTCTACTGGATGTGACATAATGTCTTTCTTCCAACTGCCTAAACCAAATCCAAGGAGTCAGAAATCTCACTAGATATTCCAGTGTGATAAATCCAATCATGGAAAGATATACAAGGAACATAAAAGAAGCCACTAACTTTGTTCAGGGTGATAGATGTGCTTCGCAGGGAAAGTGACATCTGAGCACAAAGATATATACGGTTTTTCACATTTGAGGTGGGAACTGGTTTCTCAAGAAAGAACAGCTTGTACAAAGATACAGAACCCAGTAATTGCACAGCGTTATCAGGAGATCTCCTTAAGTCTACCATGGTCCTAAGACAAAGCCTTGGGCATGAGAATTCATTTTCCTAGAGTCAGAGTAGTCTGGTTCTAAATTTCACACGAGTGGATATAATGTAGAGAATAATATGTAGACAAAAACATCTAAGTCGACTATTTGATCTTGGGCAAACCACCCAGAACATTAGTTTCCTCATCTGTAAGTAACCGCTTAACACTGGCTATTGAGAATTTACTGATATTAAGATATCCTTTAGCATGATAGGGTGGCATGTGCCTGCAGTACCAGCTACTCAAGAGGCTAAAGTAAGAGGCTGGCTTGAGCCGAGGAGTTCAAGGCTCTAGTGCACTATCATCATGCCTGTGAATAGCCAATGCACTCCAGCATAAGCAACATAGTGAGATGCCCATCTCTTTAAAAAGATAATTAAATAAATAGTACTTAAACTGTACATCAATACAGATGTCAGTTATTATTATGGATATTTCTTTTGATATTTTGTAAGTCATCAACATTATATTAATCTTAAATACAATATTCATAAAGCAACAGATACACAGTGCCATGAATAATATGAATATGTAATGTATGGCTGCCACTAAAATGTTCTTGGGAGTTGAGATAGGTATGAAAAGATCTGGAGAGTTTTGAATCACTTTCAAAATGTTTAGTGACTAGGAAGAGAAAATCAATCACATATTATTACTTTCTATCTGCAAAGTGTAGAGGAAAAGCTTTATCATGAAAGAGGTACTGTGATAGAAAAACTAAAACAAGTCAACAAAGAGTACGGTGCTTGAATACATGGACCACTTAAAAAAAACATGAATATGTAAAGCAGTTTTCAAGCTGGGAAAACTTGGCCAAAGGACTGTATGGAATAAGAAGTAAAAACCATGCAGCTTCCCAGGAAGAATGAAAGAAAACAAAAGATGAACAAGGTAGCACATCTTCAGCATGAGAAATTTAACACTTAAACTGCAGCAACTGCAGTAGGAGGCACTGGAAACTTTGAAAGAAAGAACTACTGCAATGAGACAATTGAAAGGAGGCCCTGGTATCTAATGATGAATACAACTTGTTTAGTTTAGTTTAGCTTTGTTTTGCTTTGCTTTTGAGGGCCCTCATACTGCTACTTAGGTGCCATTTTAGAATGCATGTATTTTTTTCTTTCATGTGTGTGTGTGTGGGGGGGGAGCGGTTTATACACAATAATTTTGCTTTTGTGTAATTATTTTTAGCTCTCCTCTGGATTATGACTCCCTGTAAAATCTTGTTCATCATCTGATGAGTATGGTAATCAAGAACAGCTAAATATTGTATTCATTGATTGATTAGTTCTTTCATTCTATGAACCAATCAAGCCTACTTTATGCCAGGCTGGATATTACAGATACAGAGGTGACTAAGGTAGCCACATTGTTTGTCTTCAAGATGCCTACATGGGAATGGAAGAAGATGTCTAACTGAGAAGACAGTTCCAGGAATGTTAATAGCTGCTCTGGCAGGAGATGTAGAGTGTTACAGAAATCATGTGGTGGAATTTCTTGCGTGGTTTGGAGTGGGAGTAGGTCAAAATGAGGATTGTCAGGGAAGTCTTCAGGAACTAAAGGCAGTTCTAAATGGTGGGGCATTTTTTTCATTCAAAATATTTATTGAGCACCTAAAATCATCATGAGGACTTAGGGGATATAGAAACTACCAAATCACCAAACCTAATATAGTAACACTTATCTCTAAGTTTCTTCAGTGATTCCTGTGTTCACTCAGTGAATATATAATGAGTATCAATGGCTTCTATGGCCAGGTACTAGGTATGAGTCCTGAACAAGACTGACCTGATCCCTTCCTTCATCCAGTTTAAATGTAGCTGATCTAAAAACTTCACTGTACCACTGGAGAAACACTTAAACTAAGAGGAACACTGATCCAAACTTAGAAGTGGAGATGTTTTCTTCCCTGAGACAAGCATGCACAGAAAGTGAGGTAAAAACATTCTGAGAAATCATTTTGCCCTTTCCTCTGCCTGCACAAAGGACACAAGCATTCAACCAGATATTTGTGGGTGGAACTTGCCTTCCCAATTCCCAGAACTATGCATCCTCATTTGAAGGCCTCATTAGACCTGAATAGTCCTAATACATGAAGGAAAGAACATGGTTGAAGACAAGCAGATCTAGGTTGAAATCCCAGCCCTGAAGCTCCATACCTGTGCCACCCTGAGTAAATGCTTGATTTTCCTGGGCCTTGCTTTCATTGTCTATCAAAAAAAATGATGGAAAATAGGAAAATGCAGCTATCTTATGGAGTTGCCATGATTCAATTAGCTAATCTAAATGAAGAAGCACACAGCATGCAGTGTTCAATAAATGTTGTTTTCTTATGCTGCAAGGTCCTGTCCATCTGTCAACTCCTGTATGAAAGCATTCTTAATTTCCCTTGGCAGAGTAGGGAGCTCGGAGGTCTTGACTAGTGTTCTCATCTTCACACGAATACAATTTTTAAAAACTGTGTGTACAAAATTTTTTAGCCTGTGCATTTCCTCCATTAAGCTACAAACTCTTTGAGGGTGGGGAATTTGTTATCTGTACCTGTGTAGCCCCAGTCCTAGTTCATTGCTTAGAACCTTTTATCTGTTCTTCTTCACCTCTACCCCCTGAAAAATAACCCTGACTTTCCCCATTAACAGGAGGTAAAAAAAACAGGGGGTTAGGGAATTCCTTGGTGCATCCTCACAAATGAAAAAAAAAATTGCTTGGAAAATCTCTGCCTCAGCTAGAGGTACTTACCTGCAGTGCAAGTTCCTATAAATCTGCAGATGAGTGGCCATATATTTTTAGCAGCCAAAACAAGAAGGAAATGTGAATAGTTACATAATCTGATGTGCAGAAGGAAAAGACAAACCAGAGGCATTAGTGAAGGACAGTTATCTCTGATATTAAAACCAGAGAATCATTTCTCTGGGGCCTCACACAGAGGATGCTGTTTAATTTAATTAACAATGCCTCCAAGAGCATCTTTACTATAAATATGACACACAACAAAAAGACCATAACCATGAAATCTAGGGACATTCCTGCTGGTCATTTGCAATGTAGAGATATATTTTATAATACCTAGAGGAACAAATGAACAGCATAATCTTCAGACAGTCCTCCATAAACATTATTTTTTCAGAGCCGGTTCAACATGTATAGAGGGAGCATGTGCGACTTTGAGAATCTACTCCCTGAAGAGTAGAGCTTAGTGGTAGTTTCTTCCTACAACAAACATGTGGCCTGTGTGGAGGTTTTTGATCTGCATAATTCCTATTTAGAAACATTCCTGAAGAATAATATCTTCTCTAAGAAGTGAGATTTAAGACATCACATAAAAGGCATAACTACAGAATCAAGTGGATCCCATCCCTCACATTAGCAAGAGATATTGAAATAATTTCAAGGTGTTCAAATAATTTCAGTAATTTCATGGTTCTGGCCTCTTTTTGGGTGAATGATATTTACAGTAAAGATGCTCTTGTACGCATTGTTAATTATATTAAACATTATCCTCTGTTAGGCCCCAGAGACATGATTCTTTGGTTTTAATACCAAGAAATAATTGTGCTTCTCTAATGCGTCTGGTTTGCCTTTTTCTTTTGCACATCAAAACTTTAAATATTCACATTTCCTTCTTTGTTTTGGCTTCCAAAAACACGTGGCCATTCACCTGCAGATTTGTAGGAACTGGCACGCAGGTAAGCACCTTTGGCTGAGGCAGAGGTTTTCCAAGCAATTTTTTCCATTTGTGAGGATGCTCCAAGGGATTCCCTAAGAGTATTGCTTAGTGTTTAAGAACTCAGGCTCTGGACTCAAACTGACTTTAACTACCATTAATTCTGTGACCTTGGGAAAATCACTTAACCTCTCTAAGCCTCAGCATTCTTGTCTGTAGAGTGTGGATAACAACCGAATCTATATCATAAGGTGTTGTGTGCATAAAATAAGAATATGTGTGAGTAGTGCTTAGTTCAGTGGATGGGAAGCAGCAAGCATTTAATAAAATGCTAATTATTAACACATGTTTTGAATGGCAAACTCATTAACTCTCCTAAGTAGTTATTTCTTTCAATTGAATTTTATTATGCTTCCCTCTGGCTTATAATCTCTATTCATTCTTAATAGGGGTACGATTCAATACCTCTTGCTAATGTGAGGGATGGAATCCACTGGATTCTGCAGTTATGCCTTTTATGTAAGGTCTTATGCCTCACTCTTTAGAGCAGGTATTATTCTTCAGGAATGTTTCTAAATGATCATGAATCATGCAGCTCAAATACCTCCACACAGGCCACATGCTCCTTGTAAGAGAAACTACTTTGGCTTCTACCCAGAGTGTGTCCCCCAGATTTCGGAGTCAAATGTTATTGTTTCAGTATTTCTGTGAGACTATTCAATAATCATTATTAAACACCTACTGTGTTTCAGGCATGGTGTTTGGTCCTGAGCCTGTTACATTGAACAAGATGAGATCCCTGCTTGCATGGCCTCAGGACAGGCTCTCCTGGAGCTCCCTGACACCTATCTACCAGCTCTTCAACACAAAGATGGTGAGCACTGGAGCATTCTAGGACCTTGGTCTGGCTCACTGTCAGCCTTGGGCCCAGGCCAGGAGGAAGGCCAGCTGTTTGCAGCAGGTGCAGATGTATTTTCCTGCCTGCTGTGCTGGTGTGCAAATCTCTGGATGCTCATAGTCTCCTTTGGAGGCTCTAGACTCTTTAAAACAATCTTGATAAAAGTAAGTCTTTGTGATTCTATGAAATCAATTAAGCAAACATTCAATTTTATGAACATGGACTGAGCTCAGGAAGCAAGTGGAATCCACACGTCTGTTAGGGCCTTGGCATGTTCAGCTCCTCTTAAAGTGGTCTGTGTTTGAGAAGCAAAGACAAAAGTAACCCAGAGTGGCCACCAACAGAAGACATGAGATTTATTTTCGTTCTCTTCCTGTAAGCACACTTTTGATCAGAACTGCCCCTCTTTGTGACTCCAGAGAACAGCCTGTGTCTTACTCACATCCCTTATTAAAATCTTGAGATCCCTGGGTCTTATTAAGATAAGAATTCCTGCTTGCATCTACCTCTCTGTGACTAGATTCTTGTAACATTTTATGTCAGACAGACTTTTAGGAGTGCAAGGAAAACATCTATGTGTTTGAGTAACTTCTGTGTATCAAGCACTGAATACAATTATTAGTTTACTTAATTCCCAAAGTAAAAGGAAGTGATAGCTTTATTTTATATAGAGAGGTTTATTTTATGTAGGAGGAAGCGCTGGTAGATAGGTATCAGGGAGCTCCAGGAGATGTAGAGAAGTCAAGCAACTCGCCCAAGATAATAAAGCAAGTGAACAACTGAGTTGGGACTGGAACCTAGGTCTAACTCCATAGCCACATTTTCCACTATACTAGGCTTTCTCCATCTTGGCACATTTGGGGCCAGATAATTTTTTGTTGTTTGTATACCCTATATATTTAAGGATATTTAGCAGCATCCCTGACTTATACCAACTAGCTGCCAGTAGCACCACCCCTGGTTGTAACAGCCAAAATTTTCTCCAAATATCGTTCCATTAAAAACTACTGACTAATGCTAGGCTAAGGAAAACTGTAGCAGGTTACCTAAGCTATCTGTTCCAAAAAATTCCAAAAATGTCAAATTATGTAAGGCGATATGTTAGGAACTGTGGGGATGCAAACGTATATAAAACATTCTACCTTTAAGGAGGTTAATAAAAAAACTTTGGAAAGATGTCTAGATTGCCTGTGAGGACAATAATTTATTTTTTTTAGGTGAGGAAATTATTAATGAACTGCTGTCCATTTACTAATCTGAGCAACATGATCAGTACCCTACAATGATATGATGAAAATGTGAACAGTAATCATCACAGATATAACAATAATCATACGATATTGACAGACTCTTACTGATTTTGCCAGTGAGGAAATTGAGACTGAGAGAAATAATGTATGCTGCTTTGGGTCATACAGCTGTGAAGAGGAAAGGCCAGGATGACCATCATTTCTGTCCAGTTCCAACAGTGTTCAAGGGGATCACAAATGGTGAACAGTCACAGATGCTGCAAAAGACCCAAGTGCAAGCAATTGGCAGAAGCCTCAGAAGTAAAGGGAAAAATAGCAAATTAGTCATGAGTTTCAGTGCTGAGTAAAATGGGAATATTAATCAAACAAGTTTGGAAAGGATGTCCCAGATGTCTAGAGGCATTAGACTGTTTATGTAACATAGATGAAGACGTCACTTTGTTCAATGATCATTTAAGAATCAAACTGCAATATGTGTTTGCCTCAAAAATAGACAGCTGATTCTAATTGGTGATAGATTATAACAGGAAATAAGAAATATTGAGGCAATGGAAAGAAATGTTTTTTAATAACCTTTATTGCCTATAGGAAGAGAAATTCAAATGACATTTTTTTTTTTCCATAGGCCCTAGAGAAGCACCTGGAACTCAGTTGAGCACAGGTGTGAGGCCTATTTTCCTCTTGTGATCAACTCACAGTGTGCTGGCAAGACTTGCCAATCCACTCCTCTGGGAGCCCATCTGTCCCTACGCAGAGGTGTCACTACAAGAAAATGATTAGGGTCACTTTGCTGTTGTCTTCATATGGCTGCAAGTCTTTTCTTTAGTGAGTGCAAGAAGACTTGATTCAGTTCACCCTGAAATAGGGTCTTCGGTTCTTTTTAACTCTGTCTTCAATTTTGCTGTTCAAGAATATTTTATTTCAAATTGCAACTTCCTTGGATTTTGCAGATACATATATCAACTTTGTTTTAATAGCTATAGTAGAGAAATGAAAACAGTTTAATAAATGAAGAAAATGAAAATGAAAGTATGAATATTTGAAGAAATAGATTTGGCAGTTAAATACTGATATGGTTTGGCTCTGTGTCCCCACCGAAATCTCATCTCAAATTGTAATCCCTGTAATCCCCACATATTAAGGGAGGGACCTAGTGGGAAGTGATTCCATAATGGGGGTGGTTTCCCCCATGCTGTTCTCATGATAGTGAGTTCTCACCGAGATCCGACGGTTTTTATGTGTTTGAGAGTTCCTCCTTCACATACACTCCTCTCTCTCACCTGGCACCATGTAAGACGTGCCTGCTTCCCCTTCCACCATGATTGCAAGTTTCCTGAGGCCTCCTCAGTCACGCAGAAATGTTAGTCAGCCAAACCTCTTTTCTTTATAAATTACCCAGTCTTGGGTATTTCTTTATAGTAGTGTGAGAATGGACAAATATAAATACTGTCTTAACAATGCTCTAGTTTTCTACTTTCTTTCTGTTTTGTAACTTTTGTCACTTAAGAAGTATCTCTAAGCTCCTCATGAAAGGTAGCACTTGTTTTTTTCCTAAAAAGTGATAAGCACAGTAGCTGCTTAAAGTATTCTGACTGCCTTTAATTAATCTGAACAAAAGAGCAACATGGAAGATGAATTAAATTAAGAGTCAAGAGATTTAGTTTCTAGTCCCAGGTTTCCCACTAACTAATTTTGTAATCTTCAGCAAGTCACTGAGTTTCTCTGGGTAGGATTTGCCTCAATTTTACAACCCCATGCATAATCTATTTCTCCTAAGTCTACAGTAATGTAAGTACTAAATAGTCACAGGGATTTGTCAAACCCCAGCTGTTAAATTTTATTTAAATTTATTTAACTTCATGCATTGAAAATTGTTGAACCTGGATGATGGGATTAGGGTGGTTTATTATGCACTCTACCTTTTTATATGTTGGAAATTCTCCAAAATAATTTTTAAGACTTCCAGTGAAAAATATTCTGTAAAATGTCTCAATCGAATAAACTGTCTCAAGGGATAGATCTATTCATGCCCTGCCTAAAGATGACTCCACTTATATCAAGAGAGAGACAGGGTGGGGGTAGCAAGAAAACAAAACAATAAAACAGAATTTACAACTATATCTATAATATAACTTTATGATTAAAAGAAAATGGAATAATTTGGAACCTAATATATCAGAATCACTACGTTTTTGAGGTAATTGTATTGCCACAAAAACTATCTCTTTTGCTTCCCCTATGCACATTCCCACACACAAAACATTGTTTAAGCTTTGAAACTACCCTTTAGGTTTCCAATTTTCCACAAAAGAAAGTTGTTTTGAAGTTTCTACAGCTTTCAAGGAAGGTACCATTCCCACACTCACTTTAGAATGGCCAAGGAGAAAATGCATGAAGAGAAACTTCTTTTAAGTAGGGACATGGAGAATAGTGGGCAAAGGAGCAAAAGAACCCCTGTCAGGCAGTAAAGCCAGGGCTTAACCAAGGACTTTCCCCTACACCTAAGATAGGGTGTTGATATGGTTTTGCTCTGTCCCCACCCAAATCTCATCTTGGATTGTAGTAATCCCCAAGAGTCAAGGGCAGGGCCAGGTGGAGATAATTGAATCATGGGGGGCGGTTTCACCCATACTGTTTTCATGGTAGTAAATAAGTCCCATGAGATTTATTGGTTTTAAAAAGGGGAGTTCCCCAGCACATGCTCTCTTGCCTACCACCAGGTAAGATGTGCCTTTCCTTCTCCTTTGCCTTCTGCCATGATTGTGAGGTCTCCCCAGTCATGTCGAAGAGTCAGTTGAACCTCTTTCCTTTATAAATTACCCAGTCTCAGGTATGTCTTTATTAGCAACATGAGAACAGACTACTACCAGGGTCTTCCCAAGCATGTGCTTAGTGGGATTTCACATTTACTGTGAACCACTGTCCTGCTTGAAATGAGATTTTCTATTCCAGTTATTCTGGGCACGTTCGACCACTGTTAATGGCTATATTGGTAACCAGATAACTAGAAGGGTCCACAACGCGGACTCGGAGGGGATACTGTCATCAATGGAGATTTCAAATTTTGATATGGGTGGAGTACAATGAGTCACTAAATGGGAGCTTGGGTTATCATCTTATGGAGATGGTGAATGTGTTCAAGGTATGAGAGAACGAATATAATAAAAATTTGATGCTCAAAAAGATAGAATGGAGTAGAGAGTAGCTAAATGTTCACAAGTTCCACTTCCTCATACTGGACAAACAGAAAAATAACATTTCCCACTCCTCTTCTAGTTAAGTTGAAGCATATTTCTGGCTTCTGGTTAATGACTTGTGGATGGAAGTGATGAATGCCATTCCCAAGACTGGCCTGCTGTTATCCATGTGATCTTGTATAGAGTCTGTCTGTCTCACCCACGCAATCGCAAATGAAGTATGATACTCTGAGATGAAAGGAACCTGGATCCTTGAGTTGCCTCAAGGGAGATAGCTGCACGAATGAACATTCTCCCCACGTCAGAGTATAACGTGATAAATAGGCCTTATTCTGTTAAGCCACTGAGATTTAAAGGTTGTTTGTTGAAGCAACTAGAATTAATTACCTTAGATTTATGTTTTGGATAAAAGTATACATCTCCAAACAGCTTTCCAAGTGATAACACAACAATGTCGTATACTATGAGCTGTTACGTACATGAAATTGTCTTTGTATTAACAGTTTGGGGAATTCATTGATTATATTTCTTTGCCTTTTTTCTCCACTTTTTATTCATTAGATATTTAACACACATTTTTTGAATGCCTGCTATTTGTCAAATATTATTATTCTTGCTAAGAATTCCTTAGGAAATAAACAGTGTTTCTGTTCACATGATGTTTATGATCTTGTGAAAAAATCTTCTGGTTCTTGTAAATAATCATTTTCAAATATCTGTATCTGGAAAAAGATCTTTGGCTGTATGCTATGTCTTTTCCTGAGCCCCATGATTCTTAACTTTTCATTTTATTATCTCTTTAGTGATCTTTATATCGGCAGACCTCTGTCAGGGCCAGCATTTAACAGGCTTGCAGCATTTCCCTCATAGATCGAAATATGAAGGGAAGACTTTGTATTCATCTTCTAGCTCCACGTGTGATGCTCAGGTACAGGTTTGCTTTACAAATATTCACTCTCTTCTAACCAATGCCACAATAATGAGCTTTGTAAATTTCAATAGAAACTAATATTTTATTTATAATTCTTTGATCATTCAGTACAAGAGAAACCATACATCCTGGTATCTAATGTTCCTAACGTCCTTCCTCCCTTAAACTCCAGTTTTAATACAGTTGCTTCCATTTGCAGTGCCCCAAGATGCTGAGCTTTGAAAAGGTTTTTAAAGGTGAGGATGTGCTGAAACCAACAGAGAAAACGTCTAGCTGTAATCCAAAATTAGTTGCCCTCGGTTAGTGCATCCCTAGATATAGGCAGTAAAGCAGATCAACATGTTTTAATATTTTCTTTCGGGAAGAGTTAGAGCTTTTCATAGTAGGGAATAGAGGTAGCTAAAGAGGCCTGAATATTGACCCTCCCACTCAAAATTATGGGATGTATGTCCTCAGACAAATCAATTAACCCAGCTAACATGTTTTATTATTCTACAAATGCGCATATTAATATTGAAGTCCTCATAGGGTTGCTGTAAGGATTAAATGAGTATGTGAAATGGTTTACATTAATATTGAGTTTCAGAAGGTGAACTCATAGTTTATAGCACAAGAAGGCATTTCTCAGTTTATATTCATTATGGCATAAAGGAAAATGTCCCTTCGATTTGGACAATTGTCCTTTTCAAATTTAGATTTCAGATTCAGTTTTCTGAATTTGTATGGGCTTTTCGATGGGAAGTTGGGAGAGGACGTATCAGGCAAGGCTTTGATAAGTTTAGAAACTCCTGCCTCATTTAAGGCAGAAATAACCTTAAAGTGAACCCAACTCTGCAAAGGCACTGCAGACTGCTTTGTTTTATAATCACCAAAGTTTCAAGGGATCTTTGCTGACATATTTGATTTGAAATTTAAATGTAGGCATTGTAACAGAAGGTTAGATAACAAGTTTACTTGGTTGTCAAAACCTTGTCTTAAAGATACTTCTGACTCCTTGGTGGTGCATTGCATGGCAGACATTAGTAGCAATTTTGCTACCAGAGGACTTATTGAGGTACTGTTTGTATATGCTGCCTGAGGTTATCACAGCTGAAACATGACCTCCAAATACTTCCAGAATTCTTGGAAATGCATAGTGATTCCAAGGATGGAATATATCCTGGGTCTTATCACCCTAGCTACACATTTTGGGATAGATACGTTTTCTGCGTAGAGTTTTGTCCAAAATACACAACTCTATCTCCAATAAAATAAGAATATTTCAATAATATAAGGATAATATGAAAAATAATATAAATGTAAATATGCTGCTCTCCCTCAATCTATGTGATATGGTTACTAAGGATAAAATAACGAAGTATAAATATGAAAACATGGGTCAGGATGCACAGATCTCACTAGAGGCAGTGGAGCCTGGTGGTTAGGTGCAGGGGCCATGCACTGAAATATATCTGGATTTGACTGGCATGACCACCAGCAAGTGTGGGCTTGAATAAATCATCCAAAGATTCTGGTCCTTAATTGTCTTCTCTAAAAACTAGACATAAAACATTCCACTCCATGGATATTTTAACATTCAGTTTTCCTCTCAATTTCTCATTGAGGTATAATTTACCAACAGTGAAATACCCATATTTTATGTGTACAGTTTGATAAGTTTTTCAAATGCTTACAAACCCTTATCATGATTTAGCACATTTTCATTACCTCAGAAAGTTCCTTGGGGCTCTCTTCCAGTTAATCCCTGCTGGTCCCACTCTAGTGATTTCTTTCATTATAAATTAGTTTTCTTTTTTAAAAAAAGACCTAATTTTTAAATGAAATAATGTACCTAAAGTGTTTAGAATATTTTTTGGTATTTATAAGTACTAAAAATGACTTTGGTCATTATTAGTATTTCTGCACAGAGTTACAGCTCGGATGACAGATACACTGCAGCCACTAAAGAGGAATATGAGGGAAAGTTCAAACTGACAGGAAATGAGTTGCATATAAAACATTAAGAAGGTAAAGAAGATTAGAATATTTAAGTAAAAGCAAGATATTTTTAAAAGCTAATTGAAAGCCTTCTAGATGTTAGCATTATTAGAATCCTCTAAGATAGGTATTATATCCTCTCCACCCATTTAGCAAATGAAAAAAAAAAAAAAAAAAAAAAAAAAAGCCACACACAAAAAAAAAAAAACAAAAAAAGGACCATAGAAGTTTGGTAGCTTTTAATATCCCATAGCACCGTTAAGTAATAAAACTGGGATTCAAGTATCTTTCCAACTCTGAAGCTCCATCCATTCTAATAGACCATCATGAGCTCTATATTAAAAGGCACAGAAAGGAAAGAAAAATAACATTGATTGGGTCTTAAAATGGAAAGACATTAAACTTGGTGCTTTTTGCACATTATTTCATTCAATGGTCAATAATGTTATTTTTTTCCCCCATTTTACTCTTGTGGAATATGCAATATAGAGAAGATCAGCATCAGAGTTAAGATGTTAGTCTAGCTTCAAATGGCAATACTTTGCACTGTCTATCCAAGACAATGAGAACACATGGACACAGTGGGGGGAACAACACAGGGTGTGGGTGGCAAGGGGAGGGAAATCATTAGGACAAATACCTAATGCATATGGAGCTTAAAATCTAGATGATGGGTTGATAGGTGCAGCAAACCACCATGGCACATGTATACCTATGTAACAAACCTGCATGTTCTGCAGATGTATCCCAGAGCTTAAAGTAAAATTATATATAGTGTATATATACACACATATATGTACACACATATATATATACGTATATATATATATATAACGAAAATAACATTTAGCTTAACCCATCATTCAGTTTACAAAAACTCAAGTTCTACAAAACACTCCACAAAAAGACCTACTGAAATCTCAGTATTTAGACTTGTGGTTAAAAGATGTGACCAAGGACTAAAGTTGAAAAACATGCATGGTGTGAATCAGGACTAGACCGGTGGACCCTTACTCATTGCATACACATTTTAAATAGCGTGTGGATTTGTGTAAAATATCTCATTGGTAATTGAGTTATATTTACTTTAGCTAATACATTAGCTATAATCTGAGTTTTTTGTTAACCACTTTCAAAATTCCTTTATTTCTTTCATATAAGAAGACATAGCCTAATCTTAGGTAATAGAAATAAACCAATAAATATAAACTTATGCCATCTTTAAAAATTAACTCATTAAAACACAGTAAATTTCCTGGCAATTGTGCAAGCTGAGAATTGAAACTAAGAAAATTTGGGATTTCTGAGCCCTATGAGAAGTCATTGCATTTATACTATAAATTTCTTTTCATTGAACTAATATTTGATTAAAACCAAATACCATGGTACTTTTTATAATAAAAGTCAATACTTCACAAAGCTATTATAAAAATTAAATGACACAAATAAGCATTTTATATTATTAAGAGTTCTAACATGAGAAGTCAACTTTCTCAATCAAGCTGTTCTCAATAAACTATTGCTGTTTGTGCAAGAGAATTGTGAAATCAAATAAGCTTTTTCAACCAGTTAACACCAAAAGATATTTGATTCCGGCACCAATGCATCCTCATTTGATGAAAATAAATATTTTAAGGCAATTTGCTAGGTTCACATCAAGCTCTCCTGGGTATGGCAACAGGAAGCAGAATGAATCTAAACTATTTTCAGAATTTCCCCAAGAATTAAAAACATAAATGCTTTCAACATGGCATGCAATGTTTCCTAAGTTTTAATTTCAAGGACATGTGAAAAAGAGAAAATGCTCAGAGAACTTAGGTCAAGAATGATATTTTAATCATCTCTGGTTGCTGGACATCAGAATATTAAGATAAGCATAGTGAAAAAAAATTCCACTTACACAAAGGATGAAGAATGCTGAAAGACAATGTTGTTCCCACCCAAACAAGAAGACAACAACAAGCAATCCACAAAATGTAACTTATTTTGATACCATCAGATAACTGAGGTTGCAAGACAGCAAGAACTACACTGAGTTACAAAGAGCGATAAGTTCCTTCAAGGAGAAAGGGGACACATGAACTGTTTATAGAATATGAGAGAAGGAAATGGCTGCCATAATATTTGATAGGAGAACATCAGCTAAAACGTTACATTTTTTAAAAGCCAAGCATGGGCTAATATGAAAGTTTAAAATGACTGGGAGCCTAAGACTTAGAAGGAGTTCACAAATATATACTCAAAAACCCTTCATCATGAGCTTCAACTAGACGCTCAAAAGAAAGATTAAAGTCAGGGAAAGAGTGGAAACAGTGCTACTAGGTGGTGCAAGCAGGCAGGTTCTGAACAGTGCCACTGGGGAATGAGCAGGAAACCTTACTTGCTTTCCAGGACACTTCTCTCATAGAAAATAAAAGCTTTTAATCCATTGTGGGAGGACACACACACACACACACACACACACACACACAGGTGCAAGCAGAGGTATACTACTTCTGGGGATGAACAGAAACAAAATCCACCTGCCTATGGTGTATGGTGGAGGAATGGAAAACTCTCATATGCAGAAGGCCCACCAAGATCTGCTGTTTCTTGGAGAGTGACAGAAGCAATAACTATCTAATTCTGGAATACAAGGAGGAAATTCTCTGGGGCTTAAAATGCTTCACCAATACAAAGCAGAGCTTTGCTCTCACTAGAGGAACATCAGGAAACCTGCCACCTAAGACACACCACAAATTAAAGGCAATGTTTTACTGCCATATATAGAGGACATAAATTCAGAGAAAGACCCACCCACACCCAAAGGCTCAAGAATTACCTAAATCTGACACTAGATAAGGAGATTTGATAATGACCAATCAATTCCACCACAAGCCAAGTGCCAAGTAATAATCAATAGCAATCTACTGGTAATAGGAGCAAGGACATGGAGAAAAAAATCCCTTTATGATACACAAATGCAGTGACTGATGAAAGTTGAGGATGAATTCAGGAACACCAGAAGCAAGCCTCTGATACTCCAGGCCCCATACTAAACACACACTGGAGGATTTGAAAGGTTTGGTGCATTGAGACTAATGGTACCAACAAAACCCAAGACAGCTCAATTCCTGGCTAGATTCACTCAGCCTCTGACATTACAGCCTGACAGAAGAGGCATGCCCATTTTAAGGCATAAGTACAGTTTACCTACAAGTCTACCTTTCATACATACACAGTGTCCAACATTCAGTAAAAAATTGCAGAACTCACCAAAATGCAAGAAACAAATCTCATTGTCATGAGATAAACAGTCTACCTTACCAGAATCAGAAATCAACAATGATTCATATGCTGGAAATACCAGACAGTGACTTCAAAATAATATGTTAAAAGATCTATGGGGGAATTTTAGAAGAAAGAGGAAGCTTGTAGAAAGAGTCAAATGGAATTTGTTAGAAATAATAAACACAACACCAGAAGAGAAACAGGCCCTCACTGTGTTCATCGGAATACTGGACACAGCTGAGGAAACAATCAGCACACCTAAGGATAGGTTGATAGTTTTCTAATCTGAAACAACAAAGATACAAATGATCTACAATAATGGAACAAAAAACCCCTAAACAAACAAAAAGAGAATAAAGCATTACAGAACTGTGAGATAGTATCAATGGTTTTATGCACATCTAATTGAAATGCCAGGAGAAGAGGGAGAAAAAATAAATATTTAAAATTTAATGGCTGAGAATTTCCAAAATTAATGGAAGACAACCCAAAGTTTCAAGAATCTCTGAGAGCCCCAAGCAGATTGCATGCATTTAAATAATAAGAATCCACTGAATAAACTATGGATAAAAAATAAATCACAAGGAAAACTACAAACATTTTAAACTGAATATTTATGACTGAGCTAAAGCAGGGCTTAAAATGAAAAATTATAGCAGTATGCACTTACATTAGAAAAGAAAAATGTATATTTAAATCGGTAATGTATGCTTCTATTTTCAGAAAGTGGAAAAAAGAAGACTTCTGGTTCCAAACTGCTGGTGCAGAATCTGGCTGACTTCACTACCTCCCCAGCCTTCAATATACAGCACTAAGGTTATAGCCAGGAACATCCCAGAACTCAAGTCTGAGGAAAAGACAGTTCCTGGGGCCATAAAGAACTGAGAAAACTCAGAGCGAACAATAAGAGAATTGGGCTTGTATATCTGTGATACCACTCCCTCCAATCTGCTTGGCACGAAACACAGAAAATCTCCCCTTGACTCCTGGTTTATACACCACAAAAAGTGATGTCAGGGTGGACAATCAACTTCCCCACCATCTTGATTTTCTTGGCAAGATACTCCTCAACACACCATAAGAAGTGTTGAAAGTGCCTGGAGAGAGATATATCCCTGAATATGGCCAGAGACAAAGTAGGGACGTCCATCTGCAGCCCTGGAAACTGCTCTGTAACTCAGCCAAAGGAGACATCAAAGTGGCTGTTCAACAGAACCATGCTATAAGAAGTTTGTTCCACAGTTCCCTGGGGCACAAACTCCTAGCCAGTCTTCCCACACTACTGGGATATCCCCTTTGAGTCCTCCCTCTTTTGGGACTGGAGGCACTATGATTGTTTACTAGAACTGAGGCAAACCTTGGCTTAGGTTGCCATCTAATACCAAAAAGAAGACAGTGATCTAGCAGGGAAAAAAGAAAACAAAGAGACCTAACTGCCATTTATAGAACATTTCACTCCACTCCTGCAGAATATACATTCTTTTCATAAGCACATGGAACGTTCTACAGAATACAGTATCTTAGGCCACAAAACAAGTCTCAACAAATTTTAAAAAGTAGAAATCATATCAAGTATCTTTTCTGAACACAATGGAATAAAATCAGAAATCAATAAAAAAGAGGAGCCTCAGAAGATATACAAAAACATGGAAATTAAACAACATGCTCCTGAATGATCAATGAAGAAATTAAGAAGAAAAGTTTCTGAAACAAATGAAAATGGAAATACAACATACCAGGGTCTTTGGGATACAGCAAATGTAGTACTAAGAGGGACATTTATAGCAATAAACACCTATATCAAAAAGATAGAAAAACTTCCAGCCAGGCACGGTGGCTCACACCTGTTATCCTAACACTTTGGAAAGCCAAGCTGGGCAGATCGCTTGAGCTGAGGGGTTCAAGGCTAGCCTGGGCAACATGGTTAAACCCCATCTCTACAAATAATACAAAAATTAGCTGGGCATGGTGGTGCGTGGCTGTAGTCCCAGGTACTCAGGAGGCTGAGGTTGGAGGAAGACTTGAGCGCAGGAGTCAGAGGTTGCAGTGAGCCAAAATTGCACCGCTGTACTCCAGCCTGAGTGATGGAGTGAGACTTTGTCTCAAAGAAAAAAAAAAGAAAAGAAAAACCTCAAACAACCTAATGATGCACCTCAAGGAACTAGAAAGGAATAAACCAAACTCAAAAACAGTAGAAGGAATAAAATAGTAAATATCAGAGAAAAAACATTAAAATTGAAAATAATAAAATAAAAAAGAAGATTAAAAAAACCCAAAAAGTTTTGTTCCAGGCTAACTAAAAAAGAGAGAAAAGATACAAATATATAAAATCAGAAATGAGAAAAGAGATAGAATCTGACCACAAAAATAGAAAGTATCATTAAAGACTATTATGAACAACTATCTATCAATAAATTAGAAAACCTATAAGAAATGAATAAATTCCTGAATTCATACAACAAACAGGTATATAAAAAAAACACATCTCAAATAAAAAAGACCATAAATAACAAACTTACAGCTAAGATTGTACTGAATGGAAAAAAATTAATAGCATTTCCTCTAAGACCTGAAGCAAGACAAAGATACCTACTTTCACCATTGTTATTCAGTGTAGTACTAGAAGTCCTGGCCAGAGCAACTGGTCAAGAGAAATAAATAAAGGGCATCCAAATTGGAAAAGAAGTTAAATTAGCTATGTTCACAGATGACATGCTCTTAAATTTAGAAAAACTTAAAAGACTCCATCAGAAAACTGATAGAACTGACAAATTAATTCTGTAAAACTGCAGGAGATAAAAATCAACATACATGCATGCCAACAGCAAACATTTTTTTTAAAAGCAAGAAATAAATCCTGTTTATAATAGCTATAAAGAATATAGGCTGGGCACGGTGGCTCATGCCTATAATCCCAGCACTTTGGGAGGCCAAGGTGGGTGGATCACCTGAGATCAGGGGTTCAAGATCAGCCTGGCCAACCTGGTGAAACCCCATCTCTACTTAAAATACAAAAATAAATTAGCCGAGTTTGGTTGTGCAAGCCTATAATCCCAGCTACTCAGGAGGCTGAGGCAGGAAAATCACTTGAACCCGGGAGGCAAGGGTTGCATTGAGCCAGGATTGTGCCACTGCACTCCAGCCTGGGCAACAGAGAGAGACTCCATCAAAAAAAAAAAAAAAAAAAAAAAAAAAAAAAAAGAAAAGAAAAGAATATAAAATATCTAGGAATCAATTTAACCTAAGAAGCAAAAGATCTATACAAAGAAAAATATAAAACACAATGTGAGAAATTGAAGAGGACACAAAAATTGAAAGATATTACATATTCATGCATTAGAGGAACAAATATTTAATAATTAAAATGACAATATGACCAAATGCACTTTAAAGATTCAATTTTGGTCCTTTCAAATTACCAATGACATCCTTCATGGGAACAAACATACAAAAAATCCTAAAATTTATATGGAATTACTAAAGAGCCCAAATAGCCAAAGCAATCCTGATAAAAAAACAACAAAGCTGGAGGCATCACACTTCCTGACTTCAGAATATACTACAAAGCTACAGTAACCGAATCAGCATGTTAATGCCATAAATACAGACACCTAGACAAATAGAACAGAATACAGAACCCAGATATGAGTCAATGCATTTACACCTAACTCATTTCAACAAGGGAGTCAAGAACATGCAATAGGGAAAAGACAGTATCTTCAATAAACAGTGCTAGGAAAACTGGATATGCAGAAGAATGAAACTAGACTTGTATTGTTCACCATATACAAAAGTCAAATAAAAATAGATTAAAGACTTTAAAATAAGTCCAAAAATTATGAAACTACTAGAAGAAAATATTGGGAATATATTTCAGGACATAAATCTTGGCAAATATATTTTGTGTAAGATCTCAAAAGCATAGGCAACCAAGGCAAAAATAGAAAAATGGGATTACATCAAGCTGAAAAGCTTCTGCATAGCTTTGTATCCATTGTTGACAGGAAACTATCAACAAAGAGAGGCTACAACCTACTGAATGGGGGAAAATATTTGCAACTATCCATCTGCCAAGGAGTTAATAACCAGAATATATAAGGAGCTCAAACAACTCAATAGCAAATTCATCATCATCATCATCATCATCATCATCATCGTCCAATTTTT
>NW_016808858.1:133923-136956 GCF_001698545.2 Rhinopithecus bieti
TAGTAGAGACGGGGTTTCACCGTGGTCTCGATCTCCTGACCTTGTGATCCACCCGTCTCGGCCTCCCAAAGTGCTGGGATTACAGGCGTGAGCCACCATGCCCGGCCATCATCCAATTTTTAAAATAGGCAAAAGATATGAATATACATTACTCAAAAGAAGACATACAAATAGCCAACAGGTATATTAAAAAATCCTCACTATCACGAATCAGAAAAATGTAAATCAAAACCACAATGAGATATTTCACTCTAGTTAAAATGGCTTTTATCAAAAAGATGGGATAACACATGCTTGCAAGGATGTAGAGAAAGAGGAACCCTCATACATTGTTGGTGGGGATGTAAATTAGTACAGCAACTAATGGAAAATTGTGTGGAGGTTCCTTAAAAAACTAAAAATAAAATTACCATATGATTCATCAATTCCACTACTGGTTATATGTTCAAAAGAAAGAAAGTCAATCTACTGAAGAGATATCTGTACTCCCATATTTATCACTATATCTTGTTTTGCAATATGAATCACAGTATTCAGAATAGCCAAAATAAGAAATCAACCTAATTGCCCATCAAGGGATAAATGAATACAGAAAATATCATGTATATGTATATGTATATGTATATGTATATGTATATGTGTGTGTGTATATATGTGTGTGTGTGTGTACAATGGAATATTATTCAGCCATAAAATAGAACAAAATCTTGTCATTTGCAACAACTTGGATGGAACTGGAGGTCATAATGTTAAGTGAAATAAAGCCAAGCACAGGAAGACAGATGCTGTATGTTCTCATTCATATTTGGGAGCTGAAAAAGTGGATCCCATTAAGATAGAGAGTAGATTGGTGGTCACAGAGGTGGAGAAAAGTAGGGTGAAGGGAGTTATGAAGAGAGATTGCAATCAGTACAAATATAAATTTGATAGAAGAAATAAGACTTCATGTTTGATAGAGCAGTAGAGCAACTATAGTTTACAAGGATCTATTGTATATTTTAAAATAGCCAGAAGGAAATAAATAAAAATATTTCTAGCATAAAGAAAAGACAAATATTTAAGGCAATGACTTTCACAGTTACATTGATTTTATCTTTCCATTTTATATGAGCATGTTAAATTATCACATGTACTCTGAAAATATATACATCTATTATGTATCAATAAAAAAACTTTTACAAGAAAATAGGAAAAAATAGAGCAAACGAAACCTAAAGTTGGCCAATGGGAAGAATTAATCAAGATAAAAATTAAATGAAATAGTCAACTAAAAAACAATAGAGAAAACAAATGAGACCAAAACTTCTTTGAAAATATCAATAAAATAGATAAATCTCTGATTAAATTGGGAGAAGAAACAAAACAGTAATATCTGAACCAAAGGAGGAAACATCATTATAAGCCCTACAGACATTATCAGAATAATAAGCAATTATTATTTGAAAACGTCAAAAAGATGATAGCTGGATAAAATGGACAGATTGCTTGAATCACACAAAATATGATAGTCTGTGTAAGGAAAATGATATTCTCAATAGTTCTATATTATTTAAAAACTCAAATTTTAAGTAAAAATCTACCTATAAGGAACTTTTGTAGCCCAAATAAACTCACTAGCAAATTACACCAAAATTTTAATATCAGTTGTACACAAACTCTTCTAAGAATTTGAAGAGGATGGAATACTGGTCCCCTGATATTATGAGACCGTCATTTCCCTGATATCAACACTATTACAAGAAAAGAAAACTACCTACTGATATTGCTCATGGAAATAGATGCAATAATCTTAAGAAAAGATGTACAAACCAAATCTAGTAATACAAAAAATGTAATACATCCTTAGCAAATGGAGTTTATCCCAGGAATGCAAAGCTAGTTCAACATGTGTGAATCAATCTAAGTAATTCACCACATAAACATCATAAATACGAAAAAAAAAAATAGTAATCTCAGTAGAAGCACAAAAATCATTTGAGAGAATTGCATTCCCATTTAAGATAAAAACTCTTAATACACTAGGAATAATGGGTTATTCCTAAATCTGATGGCAGCCATCTAACAAAAACCTTTACCTAATATTATATTTAACAGAAACAAAGCAAATACTTTTTTCCTAAGACTGAGAACAAGATAGGAATATATGCTATCATTATTTCTATTTAACATTTTACATGAGGTACTAGACAGTTCAATAAATCAAAAAAAAACAAAAAAACAAAAATAAATATATATAGATAGGAAATGGAGAAAATAAAACTGTCTTTATCAGCTGATGGCATTTCCATACATAGAAAAAGTCCCAAGGAATCTATCAAAAGCTTCTGCAAGTAAGGAGTGAGCTTCTCAGTGTTTCAGGATACAAGGTCAATATATAAAAACAAAACAAAACAAAAAAATTATTCATTCACTAGCTACACACAATTAGAAATTTAACTTTTAAAATATTACAATGATGTAAAAAGTAATGATAAATCCAATAATAAATATGCAACATTCGTAAGACTCTAAACTACTACATGAAGAAAAATATTGATGAAAAAAGTGTTCAAAAGATCCAAATAAAAGGAGATAGATACTATATTTATTAATTGGATTAGTCAGCGTTGTTAGGATATCGGTTCTTCTCCAACTGTTCTATGGATTTGATGCAAGCTGAAAGAAAATTGTAGCACATTCTTTGAGAAAGTGACAAATGGATTCTGACATTTAAATAGAAAAAAGAAGGGTCCAGAATACTCCAAATGATTTTTAAAAAGTTGGAAAACCTACATAAACTGATTTTAAGACTCAATTTGAAGTTACAAAAAACATCACAGTACTATGTTTGTGTACAGATAGATTTTATATCAGGTGAACACAAGAGGAATTCCAAAATTTAGCGCCTCACTCCCCGATACCCGTGTGTGATTAATTAATAAAATAACTTAATGGAGAATCATTTTTCCATCAAGGCAGCATTTGGTGGTTTGATGAGCAATTTAGCATGGAAGGAAGGAAGGAAGGAAGGAAGGAAGGAAGGAAGGAAGGGAG
>NW_016808858.1:139472-149513 GCF_001698545.2 Rhinopithecus bieti
GAAGAAAAGAAGGAGGGAAGGAAGGAGAGAGGGAGGGAGGGAAGGAGGGAGGGAGGGAGGGAGGGAGGGAAAAGAGCCAAAGAAGAAAATAAAATAAAGAATGAAAGAAAGATAACAAAGTCATCTTTAAACCCTACCTGCCAACATACTTACAATTCTATAGGAACCAACCAAACAAATACAAGTTGGACAAAATATTTTAAGACACTATATAAAAAATACTCATTTAAAGATTCTCATAATTAATCATTAGAAAAACAGAAAATAACAGCAGTACACATTAATTACAATGGCTAAAACAAAATAAAAGACACACAAAATTTACAATACCAAATGATGACCAATGTGCAAAACAATTGAAATTGTTATATATTGTTGGTTGAAATGAAAAGTAGTATAATCACTATGGAAAAAGAGTTTGGAAGTTTCTTAGAAATTGAAACATAGCTTTGTTATACTACCCAGCAATCCCACTCTAAGTATTTACACAAGAGAAATAAAAATGTATGTCCACACAAAGACTTGTATAGTGTATTAATGTTTATAGAAGCTGTGTTAGCTTTCTACAGCTGACATAACACATACTCCAAACTTGACAACTTAATACAGTAGAATTTTTTTGTCACACAGTTATGGATGCCAGAAGTTATGGATGTTAAGGTGCTGACAGGGTTGGCTCCTCCTGGAATCTCTAAGGAAGAATCCATTCCATTTCTCTCTGCTAGCTTCTGGTGGTTATCGGTAATCCTCACTTAGCACTCCTTGGCTTGTGACATATTATTGAATCTCTGCATCCAACTTTACATAGCCTTCTCCCCTCTGTGTCACTGTGTGTTTGCTCCTTCTTATTTCATAGAAGGACATCCATCATTGATTCACGACCCACCCTAATTTAAGATGATCTTGTTTCAAGATTCTTACCTTAATTATATCTGCAAAGACCCTTATTTGAAATAAGATCACATCCTGAAGTTCCAGGTGGACATATCTTTTGGAATGCCACATTCAACCCTTTATAGAGGCTTTGTTCATAAAAACCAAAATCTGGAAAAGCCCAATATCCTTCAACTGGTGAAGCGATTTAAAAAAGTTGCAGAACACCTTACTACTTGGCAATAAAGCAGAATGAACTACTAATACATGTAACAAAAAGGATATATCAGAAAGGCCTTATGCTAAGTGAGAAATTCCAGACACAAAAACCTGCATATGCTATGATTTCATTTATGTTGCTTCTGAAAAAAGCTTAAAATTGATTTTTTAAGATAAAAATCGATCAGTAGTTGCCAGGGATTGGGATGAGAGATGGAAATTGACACAAGAGCAAACTTTCTGGGGTGATGAAAATGATCAATAATTTAATTGTTTTGGTAGTTACATATCTATATGTTTGCCAATGTTCATAATAGTTTAGACCAATCAATTCTCAAGCTAAGGAGAGTCTACTAAATTAAATAAGCAATGAGAAGATACTCATGAGCAAAAATGTTAATCATCTTAATATATCAGAAACAAAAAAAAATTATTTGTAGGATGATTTAGGACATGCAAAGCCAAAAAGCAAGGAGATCAATTCTAGGAGTCTGAGAAGAAAATGCCACTTGTGGCAGAGGCATTGGGAAGTAAACACTGTCAGGACACACAGCCACCCAGATATCTAATAGGAATCTCAAATTTAACATAGCTAAAACAAATACCTAATCTTCTGTCTCAAATATTCATCTCCCACAATCTATCCCATCTCAAGAAAGAGCAACACAACTATTCCAGTTGCTCTGATCCAAAACACAGGAGTCATCTTTGACTTTTATCTCTCAATCCCACATCTCCATTCATCAGAAAATCCTGCAAGCCCCATCTTTAACATTTATTCAGTCTCACTTCTCAATAACTTCATTGAAGGCATCCAGGTCTAAGATTCCAGCATCACTCTCCTAATTTTTGCAATTGCTCTCTAACTGAACTTCTGCTCCTGTCCTTATCCTTCCCAGTTTTTCCTCCATTTATAAACACAGTCATTCTTTTAAGACATAAATCAGATTATTTAACTTTTCTGTTCAGAAACCTCCAATGGCTTTCTTTCTCCTCAAATCTAGGGTCCTACAAAGGCCTAAAAGGACCGTAGATAATTTGATCTTCTAGTTCTCCTGACCTTGTCTCTTACTACTTTTCTTCTAGTTTAATCTCCTTTAGTAATACTGGTCACTTCACTGTTCCTTAAGCATGAATAGCTATGCTCCTACTTCAAGGTTTTTGTTTTTACTGTTCTCTGGGTTGCTTTAGCTGTTCTTCTAGATAGATGCAAGGCTCAATCCTTCACTTCCTTCAGTGTTTATTAAAATATTATCTTTACAATAAAGCCTTTCTTGAATACCCTATTTACAATTGCACCCCTCATTCTAAGCGCTCTTTATTCTTTTTCCCAACCTATTTTTTCTTAATATTTCCCCTATCTGAGATAACACATATTATATACATAATAATATGTGCATTATTTTTGAATTTCATTGATTCAAAGATGTGGAAATTTACATTTATAGGACATTTTAACATTTCTGAAATGAAAATTACTCCCAATGGATGGAGTCTTATTTTAACTGGTAGCATGCTTTATGGTGATACTTGAAATAATTATGTATTTAAAAATCACTGGCATCTTAGATTTAATTAAATATTCAATTAAATATGGCAAAATATTTATTATTTCTCCTTATGATAATATAAATTCTAAGCTTGGTGCCATGGTTTGAATGTCCCTTTCAAAATTCATGTTGAAACCTAATCCTCATTTTGGTAGCATTAAGAGATGGGTTCTTTTGAGAAGTGATTAAGTCATGAGGGCTCTGCCTTCATGAGTGGACTAATGCCTTCTAAAAGGGCCAGAGGGAACTAGCTCAGGCTTTTTTGCTCTTCTGCCTTCTGACATACAAGGAAAAGGTCACAGACTGAGCAGAGAGGCACTATCTTGGAAGCAGAGAGCAAGGTCCTTGCCAACACTGAAACCCCCGACGCTTAGATTTTGAACTTCTCTGCCTCCAAAACTATGAGAAATTAATTTTTATTATTTATAAATTACCCAGTTTTGATATTCTGTTATGGCATCACAAGCGAACTAGACAAAAAGATCTTTGCCTGTCTCATTTACTGCTATATCCCCATATCCTAGAATTGTGTCTGGATAATAGTAAGTGTTCAATAAATGTTCATCCAATAGATATTGAATAGAAATATTAAATGAATAAATGAACGAATAGTGACTATTGAAGAGGAAGGTACAGAGGAAGTATGCGGCAATGAATTGGATTGGGGGAGTAATAGTATGTGTGACAATAGGGCTTAATGCAAGTCCTGAAGCCTAGACATTGGAATATAGGGTCAAAGAGTTACCAGTAATAGGGAAATTGGGAGAAAAAACTTCCCTGTGATTGAACAATGATAAAAGAATTTTGTGTGGATAGTGTTGCATTGGAAATCTGGGGCTAGAATTAAAAAAAAAAAAAAGTAAAGCTATGAGGATTGATGTCATCTGCTTTGAAAGGAGATGAAATATAGAAGTGAATGGAGCTCAAAGAGGTGTGTAACAAAAGAAAAAAAGGAGGGAGATAAAATCATCCTGAACAGCCACTGTTACTACAAGAAAAAAAAGGAAAATGACCTAGTGGAGGATTCAGAGATTGATCAGAAAAGAAGGAGTAGGATGAAGTGAGATAAGGAAAAATCTCACTTTGTCAAAAAGATCTCTGCATTACTAATTCTGTTTTGATTAATAAGTGACTGTTTAACCTTCAAAGCCAGACTTCATAATTATGCCTTTTTTGGATCTTTCTCTGACTCTTTTACTTCTCTCCTCACATAACAGCTCTCTCTCTTGTGTTGCTTCTTTTCTTCTTTGATAGTAGCATTATCATAATACATAATAGTCAGTTATTTGGGGTTTGTCTTTCCAGTTCTTTGGAAATTTCTTGGGGATGGGACCACATCTTGGCCATCTTTGTAGCACTATTGCTTAGTACACTGCCTGGAATATAATAGCACTGAATGAATGTTTGCTGAATAAAGTATTAGACAAATAAGCAACTCTTCATGGTAGGCAGATTGCATATTTTGATCCCATTTTATAAAGGCACAATTAAGGTGTGAAGAAATTAGATAGAAATAGATGATACTCAAAATGGGTAATTTGATGACAGTTTAGTAACAGGACTGCTTAAAAGGAATGGACAGGTGTAGAGGAACCACAAAGATTAGAGCACACCCCTGGGGATTAATGGTTACCAGAACCTAGAGAAAAAAACTCTGATAAAAAGAAGACTGTCTTTACAGGAGCAATGACCCCTCTGGTAAGGGAGTTAGCCAGCACTTGGTAATCCTGCAGGGTGAGAACCAACCTCATTCACTTATTTCGCTATAAATCTCTTGTGGATTAACCCCTCTGGTCAAACCCAACAGTCAGCCAGAAGGCAAGGAAGCTCAAGCAGTTCATAGAGGTAGGTTTCCCAAGGCAAAATTGGGTAAAAAGCAGAGGTGTCACTGAAGAGAAAAAGGGAAAACGCTCACAAGGGAAGCCAAGTGACTTTTACAAAGTCACTTTGGCTCATAACTGACAAAATCAGAAATCAAATTCAGATCTTTTGGCTCCAAACCTAATTATATTTTTCATTACAATATGTAACTACCTTGTCTAAATGCTATATAGAGACTAAATATTATGATATGGCCTGAGAAAATTTAACTAACTATGAGTTATATCTATTTTTTTAAATAATTACATCAATTCAAATGATTCTATGAAATAAATGGGGATTACTTGTTTAAAAAATGAAGCCCACCGGCTAAATTCACTGGTCACTTGTCTTTGTAAACCAAGTTTTATTGAACACAGACACACATTTGTTGATGTGTTGTCCATGGTTGCCTTTGCACTATAACTGCAAAGTTGAGTTAATTAAGACAGACATCATGAAGCTTACAAAGCCTGAAGTATTTTCTATGTAACTCTTTACAAACAAACAAAAAATTACTGCCCCTGCTTTACAGAAGGAGAAGAGTTGAGGCTGTTCTTACAACTGAACTTAGCATTCTTGGTAAATTCAGGGATAAAATCCACAGAAGAGAAAGACAACTTAGTGTAGCATTATGACCATCAGAGTTGGTAGACTGGTTTGAACTTTACCTCCCCAGTTTACTAACTGTATGACTTTGAGTAAGTTATTTAATCTCTCTAAGCTTTAATTTCTTCAATTAGAAAATATAGTTTAATAATAATATCTTATAAGGCTATTGTGAAGATTAAGTGACAATGTAGGCATTCCAGAAATCCCAAATCTTATTATTGTGACTGTTGCTTTGTGAGATGAAGAAATAATAATGATTAGGAATCATAAAGTATTACACATATTGTTTTAAGAAAGAAAGTTTTGATTTATATGCCAGTAAAATTGCATAAACATACTAAATTACAATGTTTTTTTTTTATGCCAAGGATTACTAGATGAGTTGGTAAGAAATAAACCCCATTCTTGTGGAAGAATATGTTGTAACCACATATTCTCGTTGGACAAGGGAATTGATATAACCACTTTCTCCTCTGTCCTTAGACAAGGTAATTGGTCTCCTGCCTAAGAGCTTATGTGTTAAAATTTGACAATTGTTTCCTAATTATGCTGGTGATGGATTGATGAGACCTGGCATATGCTATTCCAATTACTGGTCATTAAGTCTTTTCAAAGAGCTGGATATTAGGGTAGGAGGTAAGCTTGGGCAAGTCACAGAGTTTAGATCAATCAGTCAAATGACTAATTCTGTATTTGAACTCCCTCAACACACCAGTAAATGAATAGCATGTGAATTTGGTGTCAGGTAATAGGTGAGCAGAAAAATATAAATGGATGGATGGATAGATAGATAGATAGATAGATAGATAGATAGATAGATAGATAGGTAGAGGATTTCATTTGGCCCTTCGATTATCTCCTCTAGGAGTGTCTCTGGTGTTAAGTCCTATGCTCTTTGAATTATGGAGACAGAGTACTTTCTTATTTCTAGTGGAGTATTCTGGAGCAGATGTAAAGTGCTTATCACAGTGCCAGTATCTAGAAAATAATAAACATTCAATATACTGTATCAATTATCTTTACAGAGAAAACTAAAGATATTAAAAAGCAGACTGGACAATGTAATGGGGACAATTGGAGGGAGGCAAAAATGTCCTATAAGGAGGAGTCTTGTAGTGCAACTTTCAATGCAACTAAGAATTAGCAGGTAAAGGAGATGGAGAAAGAGAGGACGGATATTTGTAGGTTCTGTTTTGCCACTGCAAGGCATTATATAACTTGCTGAGCAGAATGTGCCTTGAATAGAACACCTAATGCTTAATCTTTGTATCTGAGATCATCTGTCCAAGCAGTGAGTCCTGAACAGAGACCTCACCTGCTACTTAGGCCCAGCAAAAGGGCTACTCAGGGAAGAGACCACACTTAGCCATTGTTTCATTTATCTGAAATACTTTATCATAGAGAGTGTGTTAGTCCATTTGCATTGCTGTAAAGGAATACCTGAGACTCGGTAATTTATAAATAAGACAGATTCGTTTGACTCACTGTTCTGCAGGATGTATAGGCACAACACTGATGCAGAACAGGTGAGCCCCAACATTGCGGCTTAGCCAAAGAGGGTTCTTGGTTTTGCCCAGGAAAGGATACAAGGGCAAGTCAGTAGTGTCAGACAACAATCTTTTATTGAATGGCACTTCTCCTTGAAAAGCAGGGCTAATTCATAGGCAATATGCCCAGAGTCAGGAACATATGGGCTCTTGGCAACTGTATTGGTTCTCGGTAACTGTATTGGCTCTCAGTAAACCCAATTTAAATTGCATGCACATTAAGGGGTATGTCAATGCAAATTGAGAGGTGGGTCATTTAGAAATTTTTTTCTAGAAAAGGGGCAGTAAGTTCTGGGTCTTACCATAGCAATTGCAAACTGTCATGGTGCTAATGGGAGCATCTTATGTCAGTGAACAATGAGGGTACCTAGGGATTGCTTTCATCACCATTTGCTGGTTCCTGATGGTTTCTTCACTTCATCCTGTCTGGACCAGATCCTGTTTTGGTCAGCAGGTTTGTGACTAGAAAAAAGTCCTTATGGTCTCCTACCTCATTTCCCACTTGGAGATAAGATATTTCTCCTTAATATTACAGGAGCTGAAGAAGGGTGGTGGTCTATCTTCCATAACAGCTTCATGTCAATTTTATGCGTGTAGGCCCTGCCTAGCATTGGAGGTGTGTGAATCTCTAGATATCTGATCTAGGGACCAACAGTAGGATGTTTTCATTTTCCAGGTCAGCAGACAGGATGCATTGGAAGCTTTGTGCTAGCATCATCTTTATGTGGAATCTAGAAGATACAAAATTTATTAGGAGGTTAAACAAGTAAATTGCAATTAGGCAGAAGAGAAGAATTAATGCTATTATGTCCACCCACAGCATCAATTATTTAACTACGTATTTGTAAAACAACAAACTTAAGTTTTCTAGAGTTTTCAAATGCAGGTTGTGGTGTCCTTCCTTTATCTCTGTAGGGGTTCATAAGAAACAGTTTAACTCTGGACAGTTGTACCCAATTAGTGATGTCCTGAAGTTTAACAGCAGTAGGGGTACTTAACAATACCTGATAAGGACCCTTTTATTTTGGTTGTAATTAATCATCAGGTGATCTTTTTTAAAAGATTTTAAGAAGACTAAGTCTTCTAGTTGAAGAGGGGAGCTATATTTTCATTTGTGGGAAAGGGCAATACTTTGATTTCAGAATTATTGAAAGGCATTTAAATCTGGCTTAAATTTCAAGGGGGAGCATGGTGAGGTGTGTCTGACCCCTGGTTTCCTGTCATGACTTGAGTTAGTGTTTTTTTTTTTTTTTTTTTTTTTTTTTTTTTCTTTTTTTAGGTTTCTTTGGCATTACTTTTGGGCAATTAAACATTCTAGGCCAGATGAGAATGAAGGTGGAAAGGTATCTCTAGTCCTTAAAATTATTTTAAGCAATGTGAGAGTCAAAATCTAAAACCCAAAAATAAGGTTACACATCAAGAAAAACCAAAAGCATAGACTCAAGATATTATGGGGAAAATATGTCTCTCATAGTCCTCTAAGACAAAATATTTTAGCATCAGGTCACAATAACAGTCAGAGCTGGAGGAAAAAAACTCACAGGAGCTGACAAAAAAAAAAAAAAAAAACTAAAGGATAGACACATCATCATAATCCTTCTTATAGAGAAAAAGAGATGAAAGCAGCAAGATGCAACAACAGTTAAATCTCTGAGATACAAATCCAACAAGTTTTAAAAGAAACTATTTATAACATTACAAGAAACATTTCTGATAATTTAACAAATAAATACCTTCCTCCTCATGTCAGGGACAGATTGAATAAGGGGCAGAGGCTGGCATGTCGGGGCTTTCACTTTGACATCCCAGATGCTGATCTTGTGACACTCTCTTGTTGGGCAACCCTGAGGTGGCAGGGGGCTTAAAGCAGCCATTAGTAATTATACTTTTTGGTTATTTCTTTTGACTTTTTTTTCACCTCTTTTGCAGTGTCCCTAGTGTAAACTTTATAGGCTACATTTAAGAGTTGGCTCATAGGAGTTTGAGGTTTCAATGCTGCTTTTTGTAGCTTCCTCCTCAAGTCAGGGGCAGACTGAGTAATAAAACATATTCCCAGAAGAGAGTGCCCTTCTAGGGAGTTGGGTCTGCATTAATGTATTTCCTGAGTTCCTCAACCAAATGACCCTGAAACCAAGTGGGATTCTTGTCTTCTTCCTGAGGTATTTCTCTAACCTTGTTACAATTGACTGGCTTCCCCCCCCCCTTTTCCTTTTTTTTTTTTTTTTTTTTTATGCCATGGCACAGCAAGCAGTTGACAATACTTGCAAGTCATGAAAAGTAAGAACATGATAAACTTAAAAAACCTCTCTATGCTCTTTTCTGGTTTCTCTGGAAAGTAGTCATATTTTTCCCTGTACAAAGTCAAATCACACATAAAAAATGCAATATGAACTCTAAGATTTACCTCATTTTCATCAGCTACCTCCTGCAATGGACACAGATGTGATTTTAAGGGTTGATATGGAACCCCATTCTTCCTGGTACTGGTTTGGCTTACTTTCTTGGTCAGTAGAACGTATAGGCTGTGGCTTGCTGGATAAGTGGGATGGGTGCCTGATGATCTTGGGGTGGAATCCTTCATTAGAATATGGGTGGGACCCACCTCAGAACTGGGGGACTTAAGAGACTCTGGAGAGGGTATTAGCCTTCTAGAGGGAGCAGCTAGGAGAAGATTCCTTAGGAATGGTTTCCTGGAAGTACCATGAGCCAGTAAATGGTCATAAAAGCCTGAACATAAGGGTCCCCTTCTCGTTTCCCTTCCTTTTTACAGAATAAGTATAATTGTAAAATAGCATTATAATTAATAGAAGCATATTTAGGCCAAATCTCTTGGTTTTCTAATTTGTACTGAATCCAAACAGGGTTGCAATAGAAAATAAGTTTCTTTTTCTTTTTTTTAATTATTTTTATTATTATACTTTAAGTTCTAGGGTACATGTGCATAATGTGCAGGTTTGTTACATATGTATACTTCTTCCATGTTGGTGTGCTGCACCCATCAACTCATCAGCACCCATCAATTCGTCATTTATATCAGGTATAACTCCCAATGCAATCCCTCCCTGCTCCCCCCTCCCCATGATAGGCCCCGGTGTGTGATGTTCCCCTTCCCGAGTCCAGGTGATCTCATTGTTCAGTTCCCACCTATGAGTGAGAACATGCGGTGTTTGGTTTTCTGTTCTTGTGATAGTTTGCTAAGAATGATGGTTTCCAGCTGCATCCATGTCCCTACAAAGGACGCAAACTCATCCTTTTTTATGGCTGCATAGTATTCCATGGTGTATATGTGCCACATTTTCTTAATCCAGTCTGTCACAGATGGACATTTGGGTTGATTCCAAGTCTTTGCTATTGTGAATAGTGCCGCAATAAACATATGT
>NW_016808858.1:153006-228255 GCF_001698545.2 Rhinopithecus bieti
TTCCAGGTGAGGCGATGCCTCGCCCTGCTTCAGCTCTCGCTGGTCGGGCTGCAGCAGCTGACCAGCACCAATTGTCCGGCACTCCCTAGTGAGATGACCCCAGTACCTCAGTTGAAAATGCAGAAATCACTGGTCTTCTGTTTCGCTCGCGCTGGGAGTTGGAGACTGGAGCTGTTCCTATTCGGCCATCTTGCTCCGCCCCCAAGTTTCTTTTTCTTTAGTCAAATTCAAATGTGCTCCAGTAGCCTGATAGATATCCTAGTGGTGAGTCCTGTGGGACGCCAGTCATTGTCCCTATGTCTGACAAGGATTTTTACTGGACACAAAAGTTTTTCTAAGTATAGCAAGAGGGACAGCAAATGGGCCTTTGCTATTTTTCCCTTTTAGATTCTTATTTCCTACAGAGAAGGTGTAAGTATAGGCAGCAAGTCATTAAAAAAGTGGATCATAAGTGTTTGCCAGTGAATGAAATATGACAAAATTTGTATAATTTGAATAAAAAATTAAACAAAGCATAGAAGGAAAAGTGCAAATAAAGTAACAACAAGAAAAAAATATGTTACGGAAAATAACTTTAGGGCAGAAAACAAGAAAAGGCAAGACTAAGATTACCCTAGGGTGGGCCCACAGTTCTCCAGAACCGAGTTCTGGAGGAAATGTCAGTGCCAAAAACCTGGTAGCACCCAGGTGGCAGCCAAAAATACCAAATGCCAAAACACCCACAGTGCTCAGCTATAAGCCAAGGAGGATCCCCACACCAAATGCCAAAATGCTGGAGCATCTGAGGGGCAGCCAACAGTGAACTCCAAAGGCCTTGTTAGCTCCATATAACAACATGACTCTGGCATCTCAGAGTCAACATAACAAGGGCCTTTCACAAACACGTGCCCTGCCTTAAACAATTGCCCAAGTACAGTTAACAGAAAGTCAAATAGGAGAAACAAAACTGCAAACAAAACATACATTTTAGAACTGAAAATAAAATGGCTGCTAGAGCAATAAAATGAAGTCCAAGGAAAGGGGCCAGGGGAAGGGGTGACAAGGACAGGATTCGGGTTATCCAAATGATGTAAGAATTTAAACTGACCACCTAGCCAGAAGCTTTATTCCCTAGTTCACCCAATATTGGGAGCAAGGTATGGAGGCATATTCACCCATCCACAGGAGTCAAAATGGTGCCAATCCATCTTCCATGTGGGACCTGGTTGAAGGTCTCTCTAGTTTCCCTCAGCCCAGGTGGGCTTCACTGCAATGCAGGGACCAGTGACCTGATAGCCAACTGGCTGGATTGACAGGTCCCACATGAGGCGATGACACTATGGCCACATGCCCATTCCCTAAGCTCTGCCAGAATAGATGATGGCTCTTGAAAGAGACTTTGGTTAATGTTACAGCTTGGTAGCACTAATCACCTTCTCGCCATCTCTCACCAATTGCCACCTCTTGCCACCTCTCCAGCTCGCCAATCATCGCCTCTTGCTGTCTTGCCATCCCACAGACTGCTGATTGCCACCTCTTGCCTCCTCTCTGATTGCCATCTGACTGTTTCTCACTGTCTCTCATTGTCTTGCCTCTTTGCGGATCACCGCCATTTTGCTGTCTCACCACCACATCAGTTACGGCCTTTCATTTGCTATCTTCATTCCTTTGTGGCCACCAAATGTTGCAGGACAGGCAAGCCCCAGCACTGGGGCTAGCCTGGGAGGGTTCTTGGTTTTAGCTGGGAACAATTTCAAGTGAGAACTGGTAGTGTTAGACGGGAATCTTTTTTGAACAGCACTGCTCTTTATGGTCAGCTAACTCACAGGTAGTGTGCCCAGAGCCAATTTATGAGCTCTTGGCAACTGTATAGGCTGTTGGTAAACTCACTTTCAATTACATGCAAATTAAGAGGCAGGTCAATGCAAATTGAGGGGTAAGTTATTTAGAACTTTCAAGAAAAAGGCAATATTTTTTGGGTCATTGCCATGGAAAGCAGTGGTAGATTCCAAGTCATTGTAATGACATTTGTAAGCTGTCATGGTGCTATTGGGAACATCATATGCCAGTGAGCAATGAGGGGAGGTAGAGATTACTTTTGTTGCCATCTTCTGGTTCCTACTGAGTTTCTTTATTTTGTCTGGACTATATCCTGTTTTAGGCAGCGGAGTTGTGACTAAAAAATAAGTCCTGCTAGTCTCTTACCTCAGCACCAGAATCTGCTCAACTTGTGGTAGGCCTCAGGGAGCTTACAATCATGGACGAAGGGGAAGGGGGAGCCAGTGTATCACATGGCAAGAGGGAGGCTGAGAGAGAGAAAGAGGATATAGATGTCAGGCTCTTTTAAACAACTGGATCTCATATGAATTCACAGAGTAAGAACTCACTCATTCCCACTATGAGCACAGCACCAAGTCATTCATGAAAGATCCATTTCAATGACCCAAACGTCTTCCACTAGACCCATCTCCAGCATTTGAGGTCACATTTCAATATGAGATTTAAAGGGTACAAAACATCTAAACCATGTCAAAGAGTATGTTATGTATATGGATTTAACTAGTATATATATATGTATATGTTTACATATATTATATTACATATATTTTCTGTTTTTTATATATATATATATATTCACCTTAGATATGGTAAATTAGTATAAGTACCCTAATCATGATACACCCTTCAAAAGAAAATAGTTAACATTTCAAATACTCTATTCAGAAGCCTACTTCAGAGGTAGTATAAAAAGGATTAAAGTTTGGGAAAAGATGCCTAGAGTCATGAGAGCTCATTCTAAGATACATAAGATCACACAAGAAGACAAGGCTTTCTTTCTTACAGCCAGACCTCATAAAGAGTGGAAAAATTCTGTAACAAGTTGATCATACAAGGTATAAGGCATCTGGTGATGCCTGCTCTAGGGCTTCATTGTCATGATGGTTGACCACATAATTTTGTTTCCCTTGTTCCAAGCACAACTAATTAACCATCTTTCTCTCTATATTTCTCAAGATTATTAAACTCCTTCAGAGAAAATCTGGTTGGCTTATTGAGAAAGCATACAGATTGGTGAGTCCTCATGCATTCATATGGCCAGAGTTTTCACACTAGGCAACTTCAAAGACTTTTGGACAGCCTATACTGACTGAATTTATTCTAGAACTTTCAATATCTGCTTTTCTCCTCTCACTCTCATCTTATTTCACTGAGAAAGCAAAAGCAACACACTGCCTTCCCATCAGTTACTATGGAGAAACATTATTTCACCTATGGCCAATTCTTCCACTCATGCCCTAGATCCTATCTCTTCTCACTCAAAGACATCACTCCAATAATCACCTTTCTTTTCCTTGCACCATTAATTTTCACCTCACCTCCCCAGTCTACTGAACTATTTCTTTCGCTGTGCAAACATGCTACACATTTCCCATCCTAAAACACACAAGATATAAGCAAAAATACAAAACAAAATTAAAGCTCTGTATTCATCTCAGTACCATTCCTGATGTAATACCATTTCTCTGCTTCATTTCAAACCAAGGGAATTGTTTATATTTACACATTTGTACCTCCTCTCTTCACTCTCTTATTCTCTACTGAAACTCCTCTGTCATCATTACAGTAATTACCTACTGATAGACCCACTGATATCTTCTCAGTCCTCATTCTCCCAGCCTATCAGCAGCCTTTGATGTAGTTGCTCCTGTAGTCTTGAAACATTCTCATTTGACTTCTAGGAAGTCATTCTGTTTTCCTCCTACTGACTGGCTGCTCCTTTCACTCTTCTATGCTATTCCTTCTTATTTTTCAAACTTTAAAGGTTGAGTACCCCAGAAGTCAATCCTTGAATTCTTTCTTCTCTTTATATTTACTTTCTGCATTATCCATAACTTTAAATACTATCTATAAGCTGATGAGTTCCAAAGTTTTAACTAAACCTGATGTCTCTTCTCAACTCTAGTATTGCATATCCTATGTCCAACTACCTATCTCCAACTGGTATCTCAAATTTAACAAGCCCCAAATTTGACTCCTGATCTCCCTACCATCACAACTACACCTCCTACTCTATTCACAGCTTTCGCAGTTACTCAAGACAAAAACTTTGGATCGCCCATAATTCCTCTCACACCTCACATCCAATCTATCAGGAAATCCCTTTGGTTCTACTTTCAAGTCAACACTCATTGACTTTCAGCACCTCATCCACTGCCACCCTGGTTCAAGGCAGCATCATCGTTTGCTTGGATTATTGCAATAGTCTCCTATATGGCATTTCTGCTTCTACCTCTGACCCCTGTAAACTCTTCTTCACACAACATCCACAGTGGCCCTCTTAAAATTTCAGTTATATGATTCCATTCCTCTTCTCAGTATCTTCTAATGCTTCTCCATTTTATTCCAATTAAAGATCAAAATAAGAAGTTCTACATCGTCTTTACCCTCCCCAATACCTTTCTTATTTCATTTACTTTATTCTCCCTGGCTCAGTGTCTTCAGGTCACATTGGCCTCTTTACAGTTCCTTGGAAACTTCAAGCAGGTTCCTCCCTCAGGATCTTAACATTTCCTGTTCTGTCTATAAATTTTTTTCTCTCAGATATTTTCATGGCTTGGTTACTCAGTTCCCCCTGTTCTCTGCTCAATTGTCATCTCCACATAGAAGACTCCTTTGGCTATCTGCATAAAATAGCACCCCAACAATCACTGTCTCTCCCTCTTACGTGACTTTATCTTTCTCTGGAAAACTAACACCTAACATTATATATATATATGTGTGTGTGTGTGTGTGTGTGTGTGTGTGTGTGTGTGTGTGTATATATCTCCAGTGAAACCTACATGACAGCAGGGCCTTTGTTTATACACTGCTTTATCTGCAGCAATCTCAACAGTGCTAAGAAGTTGTTGATAAATGAGTTGTATTTGAAGAAATAATTCTTTAACAACAAAAATAAAGGAAAAAAAGAAAGGAAGCAAGAATGATGGAAGGAAATAAAGCAAGCAAGAAAGGGGCTGGTGTGTGTTTTAATTAAAATGTTCTGTATGTAGAAAATATTCTATTTGGGGTAAGAATGCATATATAATTTCACACCATATTTTTAAATTTTAAAAATAAAAGATAAAACAGAAAATATTCTAGAAACATGTCAAAATGTCAACAGAGTAAATATTTCAGTGGTGTGGTCATGACAGGGGCGAGGGGGGACTCTTTTTCTCATATCTGTTTTATTTTGTAAAATAAAAAAACACATTTCTTTATCCATTCATCTGTTGATGGAGACTTCTACCTGTGAACATTTTTAAATAGAAAAAATATTGTAAGAGAAATTATACAAGAAAAAAAGGGATCTATATCCCCATATGTTTTTGTTTTCTACACAGAAAACTCAAATACTGGACTGTCTAAATTAAAACAGGCCTTGTTTTATACATAGACAAGAGACTTTCCTTTCCATTCCTATTTACCAGGGCTTTCTAGGATATTCCAAAGTACCCCATGAAATGCCTATTACTTTATAGAGAATGGAATGTTTCAAATCCAACTCCAGATACACAGCTTGGGCAAATTAAATCAGATAACCAACAAGCATTTAGCATCTACCTGATTGTGAGCTAAGTACAGAGGAAACAAAGCACTCCATCTGTGCACCAAAGAGTTTATAAACTGTCGGGAAGAAATTCCTGAGTCTGCATTTGGAGCCTGAAACAATCTTTGATTGTGAGTAATACCTGTACCTACTTCCGCAGAAACACAGAGGAAAGAGTAACCAAGAAGAAAGAGTGGAACCCTCCCAAAACACAGCCAGGATGCTTCAAAAATGCTTTGATCTCCTTACAGTATTGTGTACCATGTGGTGCCCTCAGCTTTGTGTACCATGTGGTGCCCTCACAAAGAAGCTATAGTAGAGACATGTTGAGAACACCAGGACCAAATCCATTCACTACTGCAGAAAGAATTTGAGTTCCTTCATCCCTTAATTTCCTCTGTTAGCTTTACATTTTCATACTCAACCTGTACTTTCTCTACGTATAATGAAATTCCTACACAAGTAGAAGTCCTAAAAATCTAGAAAAGGACAGGATAGGGCTTCTGAAAAAGGACAATATCTTCTGATTGTATCTCTGGAAAACAGTGGTCTTAATTCATTACTATTGCAGAAGCACAGTTTTCTTATCAGTAAAATGGATGGATTTCAGAATTGAATACAAATACATACTTACCAATTTACAAGAGTATCACTTTATCAGTACTTCACTGTTCATGCTTCTTTTCTTTCCAAAGTCAGCCCCTCTAGGAAGCCATTACCTGTCCTTGTGATTTGACTTATCGGGGGAATGGTTAAACATCGGAATTGCTTCAGAACCTCTTCTGAGCCACTGTAGCACAGCTGGGGTAGAGATGCAGTAATACATAAATAAATAAATAGAGTCTTATTTGGTGTTGGCTTCTTGGTTCTTGTCAGGAATTTGGTACACAGCAAACAGGAGAGGGACACATATTTCAACACTAGAGAGGACAATGAAATAGACAGCCTGCTATGAATGAGGTGGGGCAGGGTACCAGAAAGACAAATGCTAAGGTCCGAACAGGATTTGAATTCATCCTTACTCTGTGTGACCTTGTAAAAGTAACTCAACCTCTCTAAGTCTCTGTTTATTTGTTAAGTAAAAACTTAAGTCTACATTGCAGGTTTGCTATGCCAACTAAATAAAGCAATGTAAGTAGAATGCCCAGTATCCAACATTCTCTCTGTAGCAGGACATATTAGTGGAATAGTGGAGATACGGCTTTTAGCCAATATTCTGTATCTTAGCTAGTTGCATGACCTCATAAACACCACTGAAAATTCTTGGACTTCAGTTTCATTCGTATAATGAGTGGCTGGGATAATACCTGAAGATCTTTCCATTCTCTGTTTTTAATGCAACTTAACTTTTGAAAGAATGTGTAAAATAGGTTGGATTTTCTATTTTACTAAAGCCTTACAGAAGCACCTCTGAGACTCAGCAAGTGAAATAAACCCAAGGCCACACTGTAAGTGTGCTTTACAGCTTACTTCAACTTGCTATTCTTATTAGAATCTTGATTTATTAGATAATGGCTAAGGGCATCCTATATGTTGCTTATGCTTGTGACATCTCCAGGTACAGAAAAACCAAACAAACCCTACATTGTTTAAAATAGTCCATCTTCTTTTGGGTCTTCATACCAGGCATGACACTGAAAATAATTTTTTTTTTTGTTTTCTTTTGTTGCTATTGTTTTTTGGTAAGAAAAGTAGATTCTTTTATGAAAGCTAATTAAATCCTAAATCTTGTATATTTTAATTGGACATAGAGTGGACCAAAGGAAATAAAATGTGTTCTTACATGTTTGCTTTGTTTCAAACAAAGCTCTTTAATCATTTGTTTGTTTTAAAATTATTAAAACCAATAGAACTATATTTGATCCTTCAAAATCAAACATAATTGAAATATAATGAGAATTTATTTATGCAGTTTCATCTTACTGATTATGTATAATATGTAAAAAATGCAATAAAATGGTGAAAATGAACTCTTGGGATTTAAATCAAGCCTGGCTTATTATTAAATATTTAATGACTTTTATGCCCTAGAGCTCAAGGAAATCTCTTTCCTTGTTATGTTATTTTGTTTTTTTGATTTTCACAGAATTCATCACTTCCTCTTAAGTCTCACAGGTTTTCTTGGTGTGATACTCCAAAAATCAAACGGAGAGGAGAGAAAGAGAACTTCAAATAGATACAAGTGGAAATTATTTTTAAGTCACATTAACATTCCATTGTTATCAATTAGAATCTCCTAAGGGGAGTAAATCAATCCAAAATATAAGCATAGTTGAATTAAAGCACAACACGGGGGCACTTGTGGTCACGTGCACACTTCCTCACCCAAACACAAAGCCCTGCTCATGGGAGTCTAGCGTGTAGGAGAATGTGTTAAGGTGTCCCAGCTAAGCCACCTCCAACACCAGTAATGTTTGATATACTCCTAGGACAAGAGTATTGGGTCAAATCTTTCTAAATCTAAATATATGATTGTCACAGGGCACACTCTTAGTACATAGGGTCAAGGCATGCCTTTTGCTTGGTGATATTTAAATTTCAATTTATATTAAAATAATATTTTAATAATAAAATAATTTATTGTATTAATAGTTCAAGAGGTTCAAGATGTCAAGGATTCTTCTAAATACTTCCAATAGGTTGTCTCATTTAACCCATTTAGCAATTCCATGATTAGGAACTTCATTCTTCCAGTTTTATCAGAAAGTGTTTAGGCTGGTCTGAAGGTAATTAGTTATCTTAACTGATTGTTCACAGTCAGTTACAGATCAAACCTCTTCTTTTACTCTCCTCCCTTCTCACTACTGCACTTGACTCATCTTTAAAAAAGTGTTTAAAATTAGTGATTTTGATTATTTTCCATGATAGCAATGAAACACACACACAAAGACAAACAATAAACAAACATTTTAAAACATGTAAAGGTAAAAGTCACCCTGCCTGTTAACTCAAATCCAACGAAAAAGAATCGTACAATACTGACAAATGCTCTAAATTCTGATTCAAGGTCAGCCAACATAAATCAAAACCATCTGTGGAATGGCCCTTTTATGGGAGCCTAGCTAGCATTCCTGAAGAGTGCCAGAAAAGACAAGGCAGTGGTGAGATTGTGTGGAGCTGTAAAACTGGAAGAAAATCATGTAAGAAAGTCTTTATGATGGCATGTTAAAATTATAATTCATAGTCCAATTGTCCTTGATATTTCATATTTTATATTCCACTAATCCAATATATCAAATAATCTGGCTCCCTGCTGTGATTAAAACAGATTAATAAACATTTCTGGGGGAAATTTTCAAGGTTATATTTATTCTCTTATTAGAATTATAGTTTATGCAAAGTTAAGGTGTAAACCTCAATAGCATTTTGGAAAGTACACTTTATTGCCATGGATTTAAAACAAACTAAGGTGATCCTATGAGTTGTTGAAACTTTTAATAATACTTTGGTAGAATAAATGTCTTTTTAAAAGCGTAAGACACAAAGACTTGACATTAATTTTAGAAATATTATGGGCAAGCAGGTTTTGTAGGAGCCTGTAGGTTATAATTTCAAGTAGACAAAATAGTTCTTAGGAAACCCTATCATTTACTTACTTTTTACTTTACCTTTTATCTTTACTGTCATAGTACTTCTCCCCAGCTGCTAGAGAATAAGATGATCTTTCTCAAGGGTACTGGACAAAAGGAGGAAAGAGGAGACTAAAATATAAATTTAATCTGTTCTCCTATTGAAAGTGACATTGCTGTAATCTGACATCAGGTTTTTGGTGTCTGCAAATGTTTTCATTCTCCTCATGTATTTATCACTCCCTCCCCAATACACACATGGAAAGGCCTTCTGCTGGGTATCTGCAATGGTTACAAGCATGTGTAGGAGAGATGGTCATAAATTGATGTGCTCTTTGGGTATTTTTAAACATCACTGATGGAAGTGGAAATTGATACAAGCTTTCTGAAAATAATTTTCAGATGGTTTAACATTTTTTCATAATCTTTGATTCAGCAATTTAACTTCTAAGAATCTGTTACAAGGAATTAATTGAGTAAACAAACATTTATCTGTGAAACATCACTTAAAGGCAAATTATTTATTTTTAACAATAATGATATGCAGCATTAATAGTTTGGTTAAATAAACCACAGTACATATTAATATAATATTATTTATATTCACCTTCATAATTTACACATATAAAAATATTTGAAGAATTAGAAAGATGTTCATTATAAAGAGAAAAAAATTAGGTCCCAAAACATCATGTTAAATACAATTTCATTTAGGCAGACAAAAAGGCAGGTTAATTTGAATAGTGTATCACTCATGAATTTTGTATTCATTTTATGTATTTTATTTAATATGCATATTTTATATTTGTTGTAAGAGGAAATATGTTATAAAGACATGGTTTCTGTTTCACACTATAAAAAATGTCTTTGATTTTCATGACCACAAGGTTGCTAATATTATCAACAGCTGTTTTTTAAGTAACCAACACATAAAAGTAATAATATGCATAATTATGTTATTCAAATTATATAATCTCTATTTATAATTACATTATTATATTTACATACTATTAACAAATGTATACTGCTTTCCGTGTAGAAACAGACACTCTGAATATTAATTGTAATTTTAATGGCATTTAGTGAAGAAAGAGTGAAAGATGAATTGGAATGTTCACCTTGGGGATCATGGAGAAAGTAGAAAAACGACGATAGAAAACATCTGTATAGTACGTACAAGTAAAGCTCTTAGAACTGTGCCAGGCACAGAGTGAGGGCTACATAAGCATCTGATATTGCTATTGTTATCCTTGTTGTCAATCTTCACAAGAACCAGGACATATGACACTATTATTAACATACCAATTTTGCAGATTATAAAACTAGAGAATTAGTGTGTTTTACCCAGGATATGTGCTAGGCTATATCAGACACCTCCAATACCATAGCTTCAATAGGTTATAATGTTTTTTCCTCTATCCTAAAATATTCAAGCAGGTAGTCCACTGTTGGCAGGGCCACTCACCATTATCTGGGACCTGAACCCTTCTGTCTTTTTTACTCTTTCATTCTCAGTGAGGCTTCCACTTTGTAGTTACGGATGACTGCTCTAGCTCTCAACTTCATGTCCACATTCCAAAGGAATGTGGGCAATACTTCCTTTTCATTGAAGGAAAAAGCTCAAGAATTGCACACGATTTCTGTTGATTTCACATTGATCACAATTTAATCACATGGCTATACTCATCTGCAAGGGAGACTGAAGTGTACTATTTAGCTAAGAGTTCAAATACCCAGCTAAAAAGTATATATTCATGTAAGAAGGAGAAAAAGATATTAGGTGGCAACCAGCAGTCTCTGCCACAGAGATGTTAAGTAGATTGCTCAAGAACACATGAATATTAAGTAATAATCCTAGGATTTGAATGTAGACAGTATCATTTCAGACAAACTCCCTTGCTCTGAAACTTCCTCTCCAGCATATGAGTTAAGTCAAATAGGCATGATGATACAGGCTTGCACACATTTCAAGCAAGTACCTAACAAACATTTACAGCAGTTTCTCAACCTTTCTTAACCCACTCTCTTCTAATAAATATTACATTGTTACTCCCGTCTCCTCCCTTCCCTCATTGGTTTCACAAACACTAGATTCTGATATGTCATTCCACAGAGACATATGCCCTTTCCACTTCCTCCTATATATAATCCCATCTGCCATGTCTTTCCCTTTTTAAATGCATGCTGTAAATTTAACCTCTAAATACCTCAATACAGAAGATTTTTAAATCTTCTAAGATGTCTGTTACCAAAATATTAGATACCCTGGTTTTCCAAATATAAAACTAAAAGTAAGACTGAATATTCTCCCTATTATCACCATTTCTTTGAGATTTTGATATATAGCCCATTTCTTTTTTCACCCTTGATAATTACTGATTTAGGAAATTTAATATTTACTGAATGTCTAAGTATGTAATGACCCTGTGGTTTAATTCTTTACATAATATTGTTCTAAATACCACAGTGTTATTTTGAAGTAGACATCTTGTTTTTATATTATAGATGAATTAAGAATCTGAGACACATATAACTTAAACTTACTAACAGACGAGCATTTGACATCTAGTGTGCCAGAGATAAGGCTACATGTTACTGTCTATTTCATTTTTCTCTAGTACATGTCCCAGCTTCTCATAAAAGTAGAGTCTTCTGACTATGTTCTGGTTAGCACAATGTGGGCAAAATATATATACACCTTATAGGATTGGCTTTAAACCATTCCTCTAATATTATATATTCTCTCTCTCTCTCTCGTTTGTATGCAGAAACAAAGCGCTCTAAGGCAGTGGAGCCACACAAGACAAAGCGTCTAAATAGTTGAGTTTCTATTCATACAACAGCAGCTTTATAGCGTCACCTGACTAGAACCAGATCACGTTTTAAGCGAGAAGGAATCCTTTATTATGTGAAGCCATTGAAACTTTGGAGGTGTTCTTGCAGTTATCATGGCTTACTCTAATTAATACACTGTGCCAGTTTTCAAGTCATTGCTTCTCTGCTCCAAATACACCCTCTTTCCCTAGTTTTAAATTCCAAAGGGGAACCCTGCAAACATTTCTCCTTTGCCAGCAGGCACAATATAAGGACTTGTCAGTAGAGGGTGCTAGTGAGATCCTGCAGGAAGGAGGTGATTGTCTTCCCAGATTCAGTGCTCCTTTCCTGGCTTCTATGGTGTGCTGCCAGAATACACCTTCCTTACCAGCAGCCAGCTTGTTTGCCGGAAGGCGTTGGCAGTGAGGGTGGGAGACCTAGCGATCCACAACCCCCAGTGAGTTTCAGTGACTTCCCAGAGAGTGGTTTCCTGATCATCTGCCCTGGCATGAGGAATCTAACTGAACTTTTCCCCTATCTGGTGGGCTTTGGCAACACTTTCTCCGACAAAGTCTGAATCTCAACTCGAAGCAAGGGGTGGGAAGTGGGGCAGGATCTGCCAAGTTTTTTCCCTCTTTGGATGCGCTCCCTCAGCCATAGAAGTGGCAGCTTTTCCCGGCATTTGCTATTCCTGGATTCTTTAGAGTTCTCTTTAACCAATCCTTCTCAATTGATCTCCTTTACTAGTTATTTTCTTATGTTAAATGTCCCCTATTCAATTTACTGTATAATGTCTGTACCTTACTGAAACTTAACTGATGCTTACACAAAATAAGTAAGTAATCTTGAAAAGTGGTGCCATCTAAATTATGGTCATATGAAAGTATAGTCATATAGAAGCAGATTGAAAATGTGTCATTTAAGTCATGGTAAAACAAAATCTTTTGAGCCAGCCAGTCTTGGGTTTGAGTACTGGCTCAGTCACTTTCTAGGTATGTGAACCTTGAAATAGTTGCTAAAGAGCTCTGAGCTTTATAATTTATTCATCTCTCAAATCAGGTTAATGATTATCTTGTGGTGTTGCTGTGAAAACTAAGCAGCATGTGTACAGTAGTTGGCACAAAGTGGGCACTAAATAAACAGTATTTAAATACCAATTCACTATGATGATTTTTCAGTGCCTGTGATTGAGCACTATTTCATTTACTTGTCATATTCAAATGATTATGTCTCTCTATAAACTCACTCTAATTCTTTTTGTGGTTAGGGCCAAACAAAGCATTTGTGAACCTTGCTTATCCTTTGTCCTCTCAATTTTTGTTTCCTTTGCCAAAGAGAATAGCTGAATATCACTCTTCTCAAAATTAATCAGTATTTAAGGCATTTATCAAATCCCTTCTCATGCTGCTTCTTGCACGTTCACAAAATTTTTATTTTCCATCCTTCTTTGATTACTCTCAATATTCTCTCTTCTCTAGAAATTTCCAGACCTTACTTTATAGATTTTTAATAATATCTACCTCCTGATTCTTGTATGCAAACACATTCTGATTAAAGCATTTTCATATTAATTTTAAATATTAATTTATATACATGCAATGTTGTATCTATTACACCTTCCTCTGTAGTAATTTAACAACATTATTTATTCCAAAAAAGTATTCATGTGCTTTAGTTTTATTCTATAAGCGACTTGTCACTATTTAACTTTTTATTTCTGGGCTGCTGACTGTTTCACTTGGATTAGCATCTTTTCCTCCATCGGCCATGTCTTTATATACTTTCTACTACCAGAATATTTGAAGTAAAGCTGCTAATACCTGTACAAATCTATGGCTATATTAGTCAGGAATGTTTGAGTTATAGAAAAATCAATGCAATCTGTTCTGAACAAATGAACAACAACAAAACCAAAGAGGAGTTTATTGCCTCTTGTAACTGGGAAGTTAAAGGTTAAATCGGGACTCATACAAGTTAAACTAAGAGACTCAGATGGGATCTTCATTTCTCCCTGCCTTTCTTTTTCTTAACTGCTTGATTCTTCATGTTCTGTGTGTTGGTTATGTGTTCACCCAGCTGTCACATGGGGTGAGAAAATCATGGCCATTTCCTACAGGCCCCTTTTCTAAAGAACTGGAGAAAAGGCACAGTCGAAGACCCTGCATAGTTCAGCTTGGGTCACAAGCACACCTCTAGACCTGTCACTTGAACCAGGAAGAATGAAGTACTCTGATTAGCCCATTGTGGCCAGAAGAGCAGATGCACTGACGAGAAATCCTGCCAGAATCACATGATACATGTAGATCTTTTTCTTTTTTCTAACAATCTGTTTTCTTATCTATAAAATGTGTAATCACACCTCCCAATGGAGGTAGTAATGATGATTAAATGATATTATGTTTGGAAAAGATACAATATCTGATCTGAACAATGAATTATAGCTTCTAACATTTATTATAATGATAAAAAAAAGCAGAATATCATGTAGTGGAAACAGAAACAGTCTTCTTTTCTTGATCCTCAACTGTATCTTTTACCTCTTATTAACCCACTCTCCCTTCCCCCAATGAAACTGTAGACTTAAAGAGCAGAGAATCATGACTTTTTTATTTCTGGTTTCCATGACAACAGCTATCACAGAGAGAAAAAAAGAAACTAACATATATTAAGCAGTATGCATTTTGTTAGAGATCTTGACAAGTGACTTATTTAATGCACCAAACACAGCAACTTGCTCAGAACAGACAACTGATAGCTATTTGATTAAGGAGTCCAATGAATACACATTGATGTTACACGTCTGGCATAAGGTAACTTCTTCAAAGTTTAGTTCAAGACAAAACAGAAAATGTTGTATTTTATTACAAGTAATAGCAACTTTCTCATATTTGATATTTACAAAAAAAACACTTTCATAAAGTTTCTTTGAGCTCTTTGAAAGACAATTTTGTTCTAACAGAAAGCATGACCTGGGTCATCTGGAATTTTAAATTCCAGAGTCTTATGTCTACCATTACAATTTCAGTGAGTATATTGCATTTAGGTATATACTGCCTGTGCCTGGAGGCTGATACTCTAAAAGTCAATCAAATTGAAGAAAATAAGTTAGCTTGATGATATGGAAAATTTCAGAGTCATCAATGCAGTGAAACAGTTTTGGACACACTTCCCAGAGGCATTTTATCCTTGTCTTCAAGACTTACTTTGTTTAGTTTATCAGCATTTCTGACCGTTTTATTAGGATTTTCATGATCTTTTCTTTTCCAATATTGGGAAATTTTCTGGTGCTTGGGAATTCCAGGAAGCCAATGATGTTTTAAGACAGAAACAGCTCAGATGCAGCCAAATTTAAATTCATACAAAATGCTAGTTTGAACATCTGAGAGCAAGTCATGAATTCAGAAGTGATGAAGTACTAGGCAGAGAAGAGCAGTGATAAAGAGGCACACTCTAAAATTCCCTCCCTTGGAATAACAAACACCAGGACTACACACCAAGGTTAAGTTAAAGTGATGCATCAGGGGAAACAATAGTTTTATACTGCTTTTTCCTGTGGTTCCACTTTTTTTCTTATCACAGCTTTATTTTTTATTTGCATACCATAGATTTTACCCAGTTAAAGTATAGAATTCAGTGGATTTTAGCATATGTTGTGTAACTATCACCACAATGAATTTGAGAATATTTTCCTCATCCCCCAAATAAAACCCATACGTTTTATCTGTCATCCATGAAAACTTCTGAAGCCTAGGTGACCACCAATCAACTTTGTGTTTCTATTGATTTACACTAGGGTCCCATATTTGACACATCCTAAAATATCTATCATTTTTACCTAATAGCTTTGCTTATACTACTTCTTCAATTTTAAAAATAAGCAGACAGAGTAGTATCATAATAGCCACATGCATTGATTACTTGCTATGTTTTAGGCACGATACTAAGTGATTTACATGTATTCTTTCATGACAACACTACCTCTTACTGTTGTTAAGAAAAATGTTAATTTTTTCCAAAAAAAAAAAAAACCTTCTGGATTCATTAATTTTTGTGAAGGGGTTTTGTGTCTCCATCTCCTTCAGTTCTGCTCTGATCTTAGTTATTTTTTGTCTTTTGCTAGCTTTTGAATTTGTTTGCTCTTGCTTCTCTAGTTATTTTAATTGTGATGTCTGGGTGTCAATTTTAGATCTTTCCCACCTTCTCCTGTGGGCATTTAGTACTATAAATTCCCCTCTAAATACTACTTTAGCCATGTCCCAGAGATTCTGGTCCATTGTGTCTTTGTTCTCATTAGTTTCAAATAACTTATTTATTTCTACCTTAATTTCGTTTTTTACCCAGTAGTCATTCAGGAACAGGTTGTTCAGTTTTCATGTAGTTGTGTGATTTTGAGTGAGTTTCTTAATCCTGAGTTCTAATTTGATTGCACTGTGGTCTGAGAGACTTGTTTGTTACGATTCCCAGTCTTTTGCATTGGCTGAGTGGTGTTTTCCTTCCAATTATGTGATCAGTTTTAGAATAAGTGTGATGTGGTGCTAGGAATGTATATTCTACTGATTTGGGATGGAGAGTTCTGTAGATGTCTATTAGGTGCACTTGGTCCAAAGCTGAGTTCAAGTCCTGAATATCCTTGTTAATTTTCTGTCTCATTGATCTAATATTGACAGTGGGTGTTAAAGTCTCCTATTATTATGTGGGACCCTAAGTCTCTTTGTAGGTCTCTAAGAACTTACTTTATAAATCTGGGTGCTCCTGTATTGGGTACATATATATTTAGGATAGTTAGCTCTTCTTGTTGCATTGATCCCTTTACCATTATGTAATACCCTTCTTTGTCTTTTTTGATATTTGTTGGTTTAAAATCTTTTTTATCAGATACTAGGATTGCAACCCCTGTTTTTTTGTTTTTGTGTTTGCTTTTTTGTTTTGTTTTTGCTTTCCATTTGCTTGGTAAATATTCCTCCTCCATCCCTTTATTTTAAGCCTGTGTGTGTCTTTGCACATGAGATGGGTCTCCTGAATACAGCACACTGATGGGTCTTGACTCTTTATCCAATTTGTCAGTCTGTGATTTTTAATTGGGGCATTTAGTCCATTTACATTTAAGGTAAATATTGTTATGTGTGAATTTGATCCTGTCATTATGATGCTAGCTGGTTATTTTGCCTGTTAGTTGATGCAGTTTCTTCATAGTGTTGATGTTCCTTACAATTTGGTATGTTTTTGCTGGTACCGGTTTTACCTTTCCATATTTAGTGCTTTCTTCAGCAGCTCTTGTAAGGAAGGCCTGGTGGTGACAAAAATCTCTTAGCATTTGCTTGTCTGTAAAGGGTTTTATTTCTCCTTTGCTTATGAAGTTTAAGTTGGCTGGAAACGAAATTCTGTGTTGAAAATTTGTTTCTTTAAGAATGTTGAGTATTGGCCCCCACTATCTTCTAGCTTGTAGGGTTTCTGCAGGGAGATGCACTGTTAGTCTGATGGGCTTCCCTTTGTGGGTAACCAGAACTTTCTCTCTGGCTGCCCTTAACATTTTTTCATTAATTTCAACCTTGGTCAATCTGATTATTATGTGTCCTAGGGTTGTTCTTCAAATGATACTACAAGGCTACAGTAACCAAAACAGCATGGTACTGGTACCAAAACAGATATATAGAACAGAGGCCTTAGGAAAAACATCACACATCTACAACCATCAGCTCTTTAACAAACCTGACAAAAATAAGTCATGCAGAAAGGATTCCCTATTTAATAAATGGTGTTGGGAAAACAGGCTAGCCATATGCAGAAAACTGAAATTGGACCCCTTCCTTACATCTTATACAAAAATTAACCCAACATGGATTAATGACTTAAATGTAAGACCTAAAACCATAAAAACCTTAGAAGAAAACCTAGGCAATACCATTCAGGACATAGGCATGGGCAAAGACTTCATGTCTAAAACACCAAAAGCAACGGCAACAAAAGCCAAATCACCAAAAGCAATGGCAGCAAAAGCCAAAATTGACAAATGGGATGTAATTAAACTAAAGAGATTCTGCACAGCAAAAGAAACTACCATCAGAGTGAACAGGCAACCTACAGAATGGAAGAAAATGTTTGCAATTTAACCATCTGACAAAGGGTTAATATTCAGAATCTACAAACAACGTGAACAAATTTACAAGAAAAAAAAAACAACGCCATCAAAAAGTGTGCCAAGGATATGAACAGACACTTCTCAAAATAAGACATTTATGAGACCAACAAACATATGAAAAAAAGCTCATCATCACTGGTCATTAGAAAAATGCAAATCAAAACCACAATGAGATACCATCTCATGCCAGTTAGAATGGTGATCATTAAAAATTCAGGAAACAACAGATGCTGGAGAGGATGTGGAGAAATAGGAACACTTTTACACTGCTGATGGGAATGTAAATTAGTTCAACCATTGTGGACAACAGTGTGGTGATTCCTCAGAGATCTAGAACCGGAAATACCATTTGACCCAGCAATCCCATTACTGGGTATATACCCAAAGGATTATAAATCAATCTACTATAAAGACATATCCACACGTATGTTTATTGCAGCACAATAGCAAAAACTTGGAACCAACCCAAACACCCATCAATAATAGACTAAAGAAAATGTGGCACATACACACCATGGAATACTATGAAGCCATAAAAAAAGAATGAGTTCATGTCCTTTGCAGGGATATGGATGAAGCTGGAAACCATCATTCTCAGCAAACTAACACAGGAACAGAAAACCAAACACTGCATGTTCTCACTCATAAGTGGGAGTTGAACAATGAGAACACATGGACACAGGGAGGGGAACATCACACACCAGGGCCTGTTGCGGGGTGGGGGGTTAGGGAAGGGATAGCATTAGGAGAAATACCTAATGTAGATGATGGGTTGATGGGTGTAGCAAACCACCATGGCATGTGTATACCTATATAACAAACCTGCACATTCTGCACATGTGTCCCAGAACCTAATAATAATAATAATAATAATAATAATAATAAAAGACCAGGCATGGTGGCTCACGTCTGTAATCTCAGCATGCTGGGAGGCCAAGGTGGGCAGATTATGAGGTCAGGAGTTCGAGACCAGCCTGGCCAATTTGGTGAAACCCCATCTCTACTAAAAATACAAAAATTAGCCAGGTGTGATGGCACATGCCTGTAGTCCCAGCTACCTGGGAGGCTGAGACAGAAGAATCACTTGAACCTGGGAGCTGGAGGTTGCAGTGAGCTGAGATTGCGCCACTGCACTCCAGCCTGAGCAACAGAGTAAGACTCTATCTCAAAAAAAAAAAAAAAAAGAAAGAAAGAAAGAAAGAAAGAAAAGAAAGAAAAGAAAAATGTTTAGGCCGGGTACGGTTGCTCATGCCTGTAAACCCAGCACTTTGGGAGTCCAAGGCAGGTGGATCACTTGAGGCTAGACGTTTGAGACCAGGATGGTTAATGTGTAAAACTCTGTCTCTACTAAAAATGAAAAAAAAAAAAAAAAAAAAAATCCTGGCCTGGTGGCACACATCTGTAATCCCAGCTACTGGGGAGTCTGAGGCACATGAATCATTTGAATCTGCGAGGTGGAGATTGCAGTGAGCCAAGATAACGCCACTGTACTCCAGCCTGGGCAACAGAGTGAGACTCTCCAAAAAAAAGAAAGTGTTGAGCAGTGTCTAGCATAGAGTAAGCTCTAATATTTCCTGGGCTGAGTGTTGTGCTCTGCATTCAGAATATCGTCACCTCCAGAAATCTAAGAGGAGATAGCTTATAATAATGGTTAGGAACTTGGGCATTGGAATTAGGCTGCCTTGGTTTGAATCCTTGCTTTGCCAGTTAGTAGCTGTGTGAGGATTGGCAATTTGCTTAATGTCCCTCTACCTTTTTTTAATATATAAAATAGGAGATTAGTGAATTTATATATATGTTGTAGGCGTTAAATACATAATAAAGGTAAAGTTATGTATCAGTGCCTGTCCCATAGGATGTGTTTGATAAATTGAAGTTGATGCACTACTTTAATGAAGCATGTGAGAGCTTGATGATCGAATCAATCAAGAGCTATGTGAACCTGGAAAAAATGGAAATTGCCTACAGAGCTGGGCAAAGCTATAAGGCTGTGACATTGTGTTGATCCTTTATGATGGGTAAAATTTCCAGGCAATAAAGAAAAAGAATATTCCAAATTGCAGAAAGAGTTAGCTGAACAAAATAGTCTAGTGTGTCTTTTTCCCAGTGTTCAAGGAAGAGAATGGTAGGAACATATATTCTATTTCCTTAAGCATGATTGAAGCTGAAGTCCCTCCATTTAAAAGTAAATTACATGTTCAGAAGAGATAGCATGGTTTGGACATCTGACTTCTCTCTTAAAACATGGTGAACTGTTTACATGTTTGAGTCTCCTACCTTATCATAACAACTTAAAATCTGGGACCGTGACTTAGTCATTTGTATCTCCACAACACTGCCCATCCCAAGTATTGGGAATATAGTAATTGTTCAATAAATTTTTGTTGTGAGGGTGAGGGGACTAATGAATCAATATATATTCATTTTGAAGACTATATATGCAATACTTTTCTATGGTGGAAAAGGGTTAGAAGATACTCATTTCTGATCTCACTATATATTTCTCACATACCTCATTTCAGTGGATTTTTAGAGATAAAAGCAGTAGATTAGAGATTCCATGGTAATAAAAGTTACTGCCTGGGTACTGTGATATGTTAAGAGTCACCTACCAGTGCGCCCAAGGATGACCTCCCACTTAAGGTATTTTCTTTTTTATTGAGTAGTTGAAGCTCAATAAAAAACAAAAATACCTTAAGTGGGAGGTCATCCTTGGGCGCACTGGTAGGGGAATAAATGTGAGATAGAGAAGAGAGGGAGACCAAAAAGATTGTGATTATGAGGTTACCACTGTATGAAACTTTGCCTCAGTCACATTGGTGACCTCTTAGGGAGAGTACAGAGTAAGTAAGCCTCAGGTTTATCCCACCTGATGGGTGAGGACCCTGGAGTATTCATCTACCAATTTATGCCAGCCTGGAGGAGGCTGCTCCAAGAGGTGGTAACTCTGTAGCACTCTAGCCTGTCCAGTATGGAAGACAAATGTGCTGCACATATTCAGAGAAAACTTCTAGGCAAAGTTGCAGAGGATTGTAATAGGAGGCCATATGCTGAGGGGATATGGACATTTTCTCTGCTACTGTCCACACTTTGCCCACTCAGGTTCATCCCTGCCGCATGTTGAGTCCACTCTGTCCTTTCACTGGTTTTCCAAGGAAGTCACTGGCCATAATTCCACTGAGACCGAAAGACAGAGAGAGTAAGAATATTAACAGGAAGGTTGGTGAGATAAGTGTTCTCCAGTGTTATAGTTAATCCTGAGACCATAAGTGATGCCGTAATTAATATTCATCATTTCCCTCCCCTAACATTTTCATTCCCTTGACCAAACTGCTTCTAACTGCTTCTAATCAAGGTTCATTGCATAGTGCAATAACTCAGACATTTATCCCTTAGAGTATGAGTCCCTGACTTCATGTCCTTATCAAGATGTTGCTGCTGCAACTACCCTTTCAGATATCACCAGTGATGGAGGCATCAAGAGGCACCCCAGTGAATCCCATGAGTTCCAGACACACTACTTTCTGCTCCAGTATCTAGTAGCAACCCCATTTCCTTTTGATCATTATGGTGAGGGACCCTTGTCTGTATAGTAACTACCTTCTCTAACTGTCGGTCTATAGGCCTGAGGAGCCAAAAATAATCAGACAGCACCTGAAGCTGAAGATTTACTGGAACCCTTACTGTGTCTTCTGGTGGAAGTATTAAGACCTCCAATTATGAACAACCTGAAGTTGTGGCAAGGAGAAATTCATTTTCTTAAGTAGATTATTAAAAGTAACAGTGAGAGACTATACTGTTATTTTGATATTTTGGTCCTAGCTGTCTAAGACACAGAACCAGATATACTAGCACCATTTAACAGTCTACCACATAATGACCCTTAAATATGAAGGAAGCCATTCCCATAAAAACACAGCAACATCTCTATAATCTCAAGCCTGGTCAATAGAGAACAGTCACTACTGAGTTTCTCATTGATGCTGGCATCCCTCTTTTGGGAACACTTCTTGCTTTAGTAAAGTGATTATCTTCTAGGCTCTCCTGGAGAACAAAATGAGCTGGCAGGTTCTCCGGCCTTTCAAAATAAGTACATTCTAACATTCCCACTTCTATAAGACCCTGGATCTCTTCTCCAGTATTTTGCCAATGTAGTTCTGGCATGTCCACAAAATTCATTTCAGGCCAGCATCATTTATAAGCTTCAAGGAGCCAAGCCATTCCAATAGCGTATTAGAATCACCACCAGGTAGACTTGCCAGAATGTTAAAAATTAACTCATGAAAGTGTGCCCTCGTGTAAGTAGAGTATCTATTATCTGAATTTATCTCTATGATCCAATATTTCAGTATCTCAAGACCAGTTCTTTGGAATGTTCTCTAGATTACTATTAATATTTACTAGCCAGATTCTGTAGTTCATTTGATGAATAATCCATTTCATCCTGCAACACAGATCATCCTTTTCTACTCAGATCATGTTGAGACTTGGCCCTAGTTATCTGTCTAGAAGTAGTGAGGGGAAATGGGGGCAGAATTTAATATGGGCAAGCCTCACCTTAAAACTTCCTACTGAGGCAGGGCTTTTATGTAGCAATTAATTCTTCTCCCACTGGAAAGAGTAAAAGGCCTCTTTTTCTAGGCCAGAGTTTCCAAAGAATTTGGGGTTCAAGACTCTTAAGGATATGTACCCACATATCTCATCCTCTATCTCAGAATCCTGCAGAGTTGTAAAAGAGGCCAAGCTGACAGGGCTACCACATTTCCTCCACTAAAGTCAAGACCCTTATAGGAAAATAGCAGGATCCTGAGAAACCTCGTCTTTACTAAAACTACAAAAATTAGCTGGGTGTGGTGGCACACGCCTGTAGTCCCAGCTACTCAGGAGGCTAAGACAGGAGAAGCGCTTGAACCCAGGAGGTGGAAGTTGCAGTGAGCTGAGATCGCGCCACTGCACTCCAACCTGGTGACACAGCAAGACTCCATCTCAAAAACAAAAAGAAATGATTCCTGTGAGTGTATTACAAATATTGATATAAAATAAGACATTAAAAAATAATAGCTACCTGCACATATCAGCACCACAGCCACTGTGTAAAGCAAGGTGTCATAATCCATGTTTTATTGTTTCTTTTTATGTTTATTGATCTGGTACCTTTCTTAATCAGAATCTATGAGGACATATTCCTCTGATTAACTAAAAATATGTATATGCACTGTATACTCTCTGGCCTAAATGTCAATATGAACAGTAAATGCAGATGGCATAGATGGCGTAGACTCATCCCAGTTTTAATAGTGCCCAGCAGTTTCTTTAAGCATACATTTCTCATCTCCTTCTTGAAATAAAATTTTAGAAATGGATCTTGAGAACCCTGTTTACTTTGTCAAAAAAATCCCTTCACAATACTAAGAAACTTAAAGCACTTTCATAAATAGGGAAACAGCATCTTTTAACGTTTTGTTGTTCACCTGTGAAAATATATATAATATATATTACATGTATAGAGGAGCCCCACAGCTTGAGTCAGAGAAAGCTAACAGAAAGGCACATATGAAAGCAAGTCTTTTCATACAATATTCAGTTAAGCCAACATTCAGGCCATGGCAAGAGACAATTAGGACAAGGAAAATATAGCACGCCTGTGTTCATGACTCCAAAGAGCTAATTCAGAGGCAACTCTCAGGTCTGCCGAGAATGGAAGTCATCTTGGGAGAAAATATCACATCTACTTAATAGGCCTGTCAGACCATCAGAGAATATATTGAAATCTGGACAGAGACACCAGGGCAAGTTAAGCCAATGCTTAACTTGACAGCTAGTTTATTCTTCTCCCCTTTTATTTTAAGACCTGAGGCTTTTGCTGATTAAAAGAAGCAAATAACAGGGCTGACCGTGGCCCTGCAGAATTTTGGTCAGCTACACAACAGAAGTTTGTAACAGACTAAATATTTTCAAAAGCTTGTAAACACTGTGATGATGGTGAGGAAAGCATAGAACATTTGCTATTTCTCTCTCATTGAAAAAATAGAGGCATAGATCTTTGGCTTGCCACATGTGGTATCTCTATCCTGACATTTACCCAAAATGGTAAAAATAGAGGCACGATTCGTGGAATGATGAGGTCATTCCTATCAGACACCAGCAAAGGTGCCTACTAGGATTTAGCACAGCCAGAGCAGCTGGCAACCTTGGTTGATGTGAGATGGGGCTTCACGACGTCCGGCTCAATAGACTCCATTAGGTCACACTCATTTGCAAGTATGTGTTTCACCAGGCATCTGGAGGCTTCATCAATGTTTATATTTTCCTATGAGGGAAAAAATAAAACAGCTTTTCTTATTCAATACTCTGAAATAATGCTAGAACAGAGACTTATATGTGACAATTCATTTAAATATTCTTTCCTATATGCTACATATGCATCCCCCTCCTGTTCCCCTCACTCTTATTCGTTCCTTCAAAGAACTTTACTGTTCAGTTCCTCACAAAAGAAGTATTTATTTTGCTGTGTCATATAGGAGGAATGGTGTTTGGTGAATTTACTTAGGTTAAATTCAGTTAGAGGGCAATTTTCATATTTTCACATTTTCACACACTCAAACTATAATATTGTGGAAGAAACATAAACCTTTAATCTGAATTAGATTTACAATTGCCCTCTGCCACATACTATTTTTGTGACCTTGATATAAAATAAGAATGATAAGACATATTTTATAGTATTCATTAATGGTTCGACAGATATTTCTGGGTCTCTGTCCTCTAGTTAAATGGGGAAAGTACACTGTTCTGACCTCTTTGAACTTAGCCATGGACATGTGACTTGTTGGGCATCAAAATGTGAGAAGTAACGTGTGTCACTTTCATATAGGAGCAATAAGAGCCAGTCCTCAATTTCCTATGTTTTTCTCTCTCTTTCTTCCTGTGGAAGCACAGCAATGGAAACTCTTTTGGATAAGGTCTGTGAGTGAGATCAAGTAGAGGCAAGTATCCCAATCAGTCCATGCTGTGTAGTATGCATGAGAATGATGATCTTGCTATTTTAACCTACTGAGATTTGGGGTTATTACCCCAAATAAACCATGGCATTATCTAGACATTCCAGATGGATATAACTCTTCAAAGAAAAAAGTAAAATCGGAAATACAAGTTTAGGTTCAAAAATGGAATAAACCTGAATTTGGAAAAAATATGGAGCAAACATTTGAATCTAAAATATGTCAGTAGTATAAGTTAAACTGCTTTTTTTCCCTCCTGGTCAGAAACCTGAGAAATACAGAATATATACTACCAGTGTACTAAAATAAATATCTCTGCTTAGGTAAAAAGTAGTTAAAGATCTCCAGTAAAGTTAAATTTGATTGTTTTTAATCATAATTTGTAGAACTTCTCTGATGTATTTCTTCATATTTAATGTAAAGAGACAAGGCTTTCTCATTGTTAAAATGTTTTACTACAGAACCTTGTTGTCCAGTCTGAAGTGGAAGTACTTATCCCTGATTTTTGCATGTATGTCAAAGTTGTTGATATATTTTGAGATCATTGAATGAAGTCACATTACTTGGAAAATATAAGAAGATGTGTTGGCTTTTCATATGACATCCACGACTAATGACCTTAGCTGTAAATGTTCATTAGCAGGTTCCCCATCCTTCAAGCCCAAAACTGAGTTCACCAGCTATGAAAGCTTAAGGTAACTTTGGAGTTCCAGACAAATAGCCTGATTATTTATCTCACCTCTAGAGAGCCTTAAAAAAAATGTTTCCCAGGGTTTCTAAATCCAAAACACAAGATAAAGGCATGGTTGCTTTTTTGCTTATTATATTATTGTTGTTGCTTTTTACCAGACAGTCTTCCTTTCTCTAAGCCTCCCTTTTCCCAACTATAAAATGGTCTTGATGATATCACTTACCTAATAAAAATTTGCTTCCCTTGACAGAGTGTAGCAGACATTATTGCTTTCACAATGTGAACTTGCTAGGGACTCCAATAGTAAATAAGTAATCTTATTTAATCCCATTTAAAATCCTTTACGATAAAGATCAATAAAGATTAGGTTTTTTGTCCGCATGGATTTTGTTACTATTGTTGGGGTAGTGGTGGGGATGGCATTTCTTCCTTCAGCTCAAGTATCTTCCTCACTCTATGAAATCCAGTCCTTAGAGAATGGCAATGCTTCTGCCCCATCCCCTGTTGGACAACTTCCTGTGCCTTAAAGTCATAGCCTGTGCTTAGCATGTCTTCTGCCACTCTTCCTCTTCCTAGTGTCATGTCCAAGGGTCACACCTGAACTCCCTGTTCCCAGGCAACCAACTGACCTAGGCAGGGCCTTGCTCTTTGGAATGGATCCAGCTCAACACTTTGCTCTGGAGCCCTGCCACTTGCTATGTGACTGAGTGGAAGCCTGTCCAATGGTCCTTTCTGTCTCCCATTCAGGAAGGTAAAAAGGTCTCCTCACCCAGTCTTCCAGGCCTTGGGTTTAAGGGCCACCACATCTCATTAAAGAAGCCCTATTTGGATGGCTTTAACATACTTGCCTGGCCACTCATAAGCCAATACTTTGATTCCCATTTGGCTATTGCTTGTGTGTTGGAGAATGAGGCAACAAAGTTATACCCCAAATACCAAACATGAGATATTACCATATCTCATGTAAACATTTACAAACAAGAAAGCTTATCTGTAAGGGGTTAAGAGGCTTCCCCAGGATCACACAGCAAGTGGGCTGGGAGGCCAGAGCTTACACTGGGTCTTTCTGACATCAAAGCCCAGCTTTTGCTAAGCTGCATTCCTTTTCCAGATTGTTCAGGAAACCAGGCACAATCACAAATAAAAGTTAGTTCTTTAGTGTTACACCCAGTAAGTGTTAAATAATGCTTCTCTTCCATATGTTATAATAAAAACATGTTTATATGATAGGAAAACAATTTTAAACATCAGAAAGGGCCCTTCTTCATATATGATGAAAGTTAGATTTGCCAGTAGTATTTTTTAAACCTCCACTCATATATTAACATGCCAGTTAAATAGGTTTTCTTTCATTAATGTGCAAATTGACAAAATCTAATGAGGATAAGTCAATGCTAGTGTGGGAAAATCAATGAAAATCCATTATCATTATGAGAAAAAGAACTAAAATCTAAGCTCAAATTAGTGGCAACTTAGCAGGGTCATTTTAGTGAAAATATAAGATAACGCTGTTTAAATTGTGTGTGAGTTTTAATACACTGAGTAAAGTCTAGATGGTATTAGGCCCAGGAGAGTGGACCATGAAGGATGGGCTCTAGAGAAAGGAAACAGGCAGAGCCAAGTTGTGTCTGCTTATAGACTGCATGTACAAAGAGCAGCAGTTCATGGTGACTGAGTCAAGTTCATTCATCCAATTAATAGTATTTAGATTTCCACTAAGTACTAGGCATATAAATATACAGATTATACATCTCATTCCGGATGGAGCTTACCCACTAGCAGGGTTTGTGTAAATAGCAAAAGTATAAAAAGGCTGGAAAGGGCATCAGGGTGCCAGATCACTGGAGAGCCTTGAATACTAAATTTGCAAAGTAGAGCCACTGAGGTTTTTTGCAGGTGAAACGTCAGTAACCACAATACTATAAAAGACCATTACTAGACAAGCCTGTACCGATCCTTAGCACTTTAACAGCTAACCTATCAGTAACTATTTAGTGAATACCTAATACACATGTACCTAGGTGCTGGCTGTCATGGCATACCTATTTCAGATTAGAAATTTTAAGAGAAAGCCAGGAAGAACCACAAACGCTTTCAACTTTATTTACCACAGGCACACTACAAAAAGGCAGGGGGTATAGTGTTTAGAGTACAGGCCTGGGGACAAACTCTTATCTTAGTTCCCCTACTTCCTGGTTGCACGACCTCAGGAAAGTTACTTTAACCACTTGATGCCTCAGTTTCCTCATCTGTAAAAGAGGGAATTAAAAATTTACCTCACAAATGTTTGCAAGTTAATATATATTAATACTTGAAACATGAAATACTTAGAACAGTGAAAGGCATACAGTACACATTCCATAAATGTTATCTATATATTCTCCTCATACAAGTTCACCAACAGAAGAACACAATGTGTGTGTGTTTTCCATTCCTTCATTTTGCAGGTGAGGATACTGAGCTTCAGAAAGGGAAAGTGATTGGCCCCAAGTCACACACTAGTAATTGGGATGGCCAGCTGTGAGCTCAGGGAGAAGAATAAATACTAATATTTACCACATGTTTACTACAAAAGGCAAGATGTATACTGTTTAAAGCACTAGCTTGAAGCCAAATCCTTATCTCAGCTCCCCCCAAATATTTCCCAAAATAAAGGAACAGAATGGGCAGGGCACCTGGTTCCGGCATGCAAGGTAGGAGCATGCAACCAGGAATCAGGCAAGACTGATTTGTATTACTGGCACACTTCGAACCATTTCTGGTCTTTCTGACTTTCTATATACCAGTGAGGTCACAGCCAAAGGGCCTAGGCTAGGAGAAGAAATAACAATATAGAACAAACCTCCCTCTCCTCTTTAACCCAAGGTCAGCATGGATAATCAGGCCCTGCCTGATAGAATTGCAGGTTCAGACCCTTTGGGCAATTAGATTGCAATATAATTGATTGAGCTACTTGGCATCCAAACAGACACAGTCAAGTCCACATTTTCTGGGTAATTGTATGGAAACAGAGTTGCCGGCATTAGTGAAAAACACTACATGGAATTTTTTATTTGCATTTATTATAGGGAATAGTCACAACATTTCCAGGGGCATCTTTTGCTAGAAAGGAAATGTATATACTCTGACTTCCAGGACATGTAAAATTGGAATGGATCTCACTGTGATTTATTTCTATATCTGCAGTATGACAAGATGGTCTGCTGTGCTGTTTTAAGGTAATGCGTGTTCTTCTTTGTGCCACTGCTCAGAATCTTTCATTTATACTGATAAGCAAGTCTCAGAAACAGGCTAAAATTCCTAACAAAGAATTTTACTAAAAACAAATGGAGTTAATTAAGCAGGTGCCTTGTTTATTAAATAATGCTCACATCCAATATTCACAAACATCTATTGGAGAGTTAATGGTCATATTTTAAAGGTAAGGGATCTAGAAAAAAGCTTAAGTAACTTACCCAGAGCAGAACATTATCTTAGCCAATCTGTCATTTCAATCAAGACTATCCCAATTCCAGTTCCCATCCTACTCTCTATACATACATTACAGTGTAGCCTAGGAATGAAATAGATCCTAGAATATTATGTATAAATTATAACTTCTCAATCTTGGCTGTATATTCATATCCCTTGTAGAGTTAAAACAAATACGTTACTAGGGCCCTCGTTCCAGACATTGATCTAATTAGTCTGACATGGAGCCCCAGCATGAGCATTAAAAAAAAAAAAAAAAAAAATTCCCAGTTAGGCACTGTGATGGGATCCATACTCCTAACCTCTGCCTCACACAATATTCTCATATAACAAATCTGCACATGTAACCCTGTATCTAAAAGTTGAAATTTAAACACATTTAATTTAAAAAATACAGTTGTTCATAATTTTTTAAAAAGATTCTCCACTTAAAAATGTGCAGCCAATTTTGAGACACAATCATATAATTAAGAATATCTTTAAAGACACTGTCCTTTGTATTCCAATTGTAAACTTTCTGGAAATATAATTTAATATAATCACTCTAAGCCACAGTGATTTTGATCTTTCAGTGGAGGAAGGCACATAAACTAACCATCAGAGGTCCTGGGTACTTGTCAGTTTTTTAATTAGCTCTTCAGAACATCTGTCTTGTGGCAAAGTATTTAATATTTTGCCCCCAGCACCAGAGAGCCAAAAACAAAAAGAAAACCCTAGCAGAAAATTTTCACATCTGCCTATTTAGAAGCTGGCAAAGAATTCATCCTCCCATAATCTTTCCAAATACATCAACCTCAAACAAAACACCAACTGCACCCAAGACTCCAAGGTTAGCGCACTAAATTCCTCAGCCCTGTGAAATTTTAATTAGAGCAGATGGCCTGCTGGATAATAACACACTGTAAAAAGTATTACACAAAACAGGGGTTTAAAAATCCTTTCTCTGAGAAGATATAGCACTTGTTTATTGAGCACATAAGTGGCAAAGATTTTGCTAGCTTTCTATTAATCATCATTAATACCTAACATGGGTGCTAGTATAGTGGACACCTGTATTTTTGTCTGTTAAGCACTTCTGTCCTCCCTCGTCCCTCATATCAACCTCCCATTTCCTTTAGGTACCTGCTTTCCCCCACTGCAATCATGAGCTTCTACTGGGGCTCCCCTAAACTGACCTTATGTTTCAGACACTATTTTCAGAATACAGCATTTCACTTAATCACCACAATAACTCTGAGGTGGGAGCTCCGCTCTCCTTTAACAGATGACAAAAGTGAAGTCCAGAGAAGCTAAATGATGTGTGCAAGGTCTCAGGGATAGGAAAGGTCAGAACCGTGCTTCTGCCTGTATTTTCTCTTTATCTTCTCCTTGCTATCTTCTTAGAGTCTATGGCCTACATTTTCTTAGTGCCCAAGCCAATGTTTATTTGAATCCAAAACCCACAGTTTTGCACTTTGCCATGGTATCTCCATGAAGAGAAGGCATACATGGTCAGTGTGACACAGAGAAGCCAGGTCTCAATGATGCCCTGTTGTACGAAAGTTACCAGAGCTTGGTCTAACAGGCATTGGGAAGGACAGACTGAGCCATATTATCACTTATTTTAACACAGGACAGAGTCATATTGTCAGCATGGAGAAATGGTGTATAGAGAAAAGTTTACAAAGGCAGCTCCAAAGATTGTGTCCCTCTGAAAATGTGTCCCTCATCCCCACCATGGCCTTACTTCAGCCTCTGTCCTTTATTCTTTAGGTACCAAAGTGTATTTCAAATTTTTCATGCCTTCTTTCTGTAGCTCTAGGGCCTTATACCTTCTAGGTTTCCCCGCTTACATACCAAGAGATCTCCTTCCCATCATCCTAGCCACCTCTGTTGCTCTGTTTCAGCCGTGAAACATCCCCAAGCTCACAGAGAATCACCAAATGTTAAAGAGGAGGGGAACTTAGGTATCACTAATTTGTCCTGCTTTCTCTGACACATCAGGAAATTAAGGCAAAGAGAGGGAAAGTGATCTGCCTAGCATCACACAGGCTGCTGAACCTCACAGGGAACATGCTATTATAGAATGCACCTCACCTCTTAGCTCTGGCTGCCTGCATACCTCCTTGTTTCTGGAAATATCTCTACTGAATAGCCTTTTCTTAGCACTGCGAAACGTTATCTTTAGTATTCCCTGGTATTTCGTACCCACCTCCATTGACACCACTATATCCTAACTGCCTGTTGCCTGTGTCCTTGAAAACAAGGATTATATTTTATTATATTTGTATTCCTAGATCCAAGCACAGTGCCTAATGCATGTGAGGTATCTAAACAATAATATTACCAAAAATAACTGATGCCTATGGATAACTTATTACTAAGTTTTGTACCACAAAACCAGGTGAGGAAACAGAGGTATGGAGAAATTAAATAACTTTCCCAGGGTCACACAGCCAGAAAGTCAAACTTTTGGCACTGGGTTTTGCAGCCCATGTTCAGACACTCATAATTCAATCCCTGAAAGTTCCACAACTGTCAAATAACAAAGCCAGACTCAAGAACAGAGCCCCTGCTCTTAACCCACTGCTCCCTACAAATGTTTGTTGAAGGAATGAGGACCCAAGTTTTCTAAGTTTTTGACTACTGCTTCTTTCTAAATCGCAAAAGTTATGAACAAACCATCCACAATGTGTTGCATGTGGCCCACAGTTATTAATTGATCCATTTATTTATTTATTTTTATGCATAAATGTCTGTAAATGTGCATTTCTCTTAAGTTCCCGGCCCCTGAAAATAATCTGAGTTCAACATCCTTGCCTTTTCTGCACTAGACCCCAAAACCTTAATACTAGGCAGATACAGTTCTTGGGTCTTTTTGACAGTTTATTATTCCTGAGATACATTTTCCAAATCCAATATATAATGTACGACTTACCACTAATTGCCATTAAGAACCAGGATATTCATAGATATTGCCTCTATTAACATTTTGTTTTAATTCAGTGAGTTTTAATTGTTCTCACTGTGAGTCTTTTACTGAAACAGTGCTGGGGTACCCAATAATCAGTCTTGAAAAGAAAGAATAAAGATAAGTATGAAGATTATTGTTTAGCCAGACTTAACAAATCCTATTCATGAAAAACAGCAGCCTTCAGTTCAAATACTTTCTCATTAATCAGCTTGAAACGATAAATGGTCAACCAGATACAAAATATTAATTGTAATAATTGCTAAAAATTATCAAACACTTTATTATTGAACACTTAGGCACCATGCCATGTATGTTACATACATAATCTCATTTAACCCTTACTACACCCTGAGAGGTGGATAAACTATTAACTCTGTTTTACAGATGAGGAGACTGAGACACATATAGGATAAACTACTTAGCCACGGTACTTCCTAGACTTATTCAATTCAAAGTGTTATTTATTGAGTACTATCTATGGTAGAAATGACAGAAATTATGTGTTTCACAATTTACTTTTATGACAATTAAATGCTTTTATTCTGGTACCTCTGTGTGCCAAGACTGAGGAATGAGACTGAAACATCGTTGTCCTAAGAAACAGTAGAATAAAATGGAAAGAGAAAGCATGTTGGAGTCAAGCTTTAAAACTTGGTTTTACCACTTACTGTTAAACAAAGGACAAGTGAAAAGCCTGAGCCTCTACTCTTTAATTTAAAAATGAGGCCAATCATCACTATATTTCATGAGATTCTTGTTAGAGTTATATGATATACACAGATGAAATACCTAAACATTACATAGTTGGTCCTCCAATGAATACATTTTCCTGTCTCCTCTTCTTCCTTCAGGTCATTCTTCAGTGATCACTTCCCATGGGAAATCTCCCCTGACTCCCCCAGGCTGAGCAGGAATCTCTCCATTCTGGCACTTATCACTGGTCAGTATGTAATGCTTTGTTTGTGTATCCTCTACTGGACTGGGAGCTTCCAGGAGTTTCATTGCCCCATCCTGGTGTCTAGCACAGTGCCTGCAAACAGTAGGCACTCAGAAGACATACAGACTAAGCGAATGACTGATGAATAAATGAATGAACAAGGACTTTGGAAGAGTGACAAGTTCAACTTTCACTGAAAATAATTTTAGATGTGGGTGATTTCTGCAGAAAGTAAAAAAGAAAACATGTTCACAGGAAAATTTACTTTACAGGTCCAGCTGCCTGTCCTTATTTTGCTTTCTACTTATTATTTGATACCATTCTTTTAGGTGAAATGGAAGGAAGACTGAATAAACCAGTTTATAAAAGTTGAGCTGAACTACTATAGGCTTTGCAGGAAAGCAGACATAGGTTGGAGTCTTAATTTTGTTCTTTGAAAAATGTTCTTTATATTCTGTTGCTCCACAAGTGATTTCAGTGCTATTTAATAACTAAATGTACTTAGGCAAAATATTTAATTTTCTTTGGCCTTACCTATAAGGTGGGGATAATACCCATATGGAAGAATTATGAGAATTAGGAATATTTTACTAGGGGCAAAGGTAGAAGTTGAGTAATATTATGTATTTTTGTGACTACATAGTACATATAATTATTTTAACATCATCTTCCTCTCTTAAGAACTTTTATGGATAAGAGCCAATTCTAGCTTAAAAAATTCATTTCTCTCTCAAACTAGAGAGTTAATTTTTTTCTTATATATGATTCTTATGCCCTAGTCCTTAACTCTTTAGTAGAGAGTTTGAAGCTCTTGCTTCTCCAGATAGCATAAATGAAACTATTTCTGCCAGCACTGTTAGAATAATGTTACCTTGGGTGAAAACAAACAGGAAGAATAACTATGTGTAAAAATGGATGTGTTGGTAAAGCTAAAGAAATTAATATTTTAATCACTTTTTGTATTTGGAGTGTCAATGATACCAGCTAACTACCGAAATGCTGGCCTCAACCATAGAACCTGTTGACCCAACCCTCACAAATTCCTGACGTCTAACTCCTAAATTCCATAGTCAGATAACAACTCACTCTTAGCCTGGGTAACCTCCCTGAGGCAGCACTTAGAATATGTTATATAATTTTCTACTTTCAGATATGGAATAAAACGTTATTTTTCTTCATTCCACAAACTTGCAATTGAAAATTAAAAAGAGGAGATACATCAATTTGAAGCTCTTATGTAATAGTTGAAATATCATGTAACTAGATGAAATAATTTATTATTCAGCGAATGATCATTGAGCATTTTTCATGGACCAGGCACTATTCATCAAAGGCTTTACACTCCATGCTTTAATTTGCTATGCAGTCAGTTATGTGATTGTCTTGTTAGTCCAGGGCTCTTCAACTTCTGCTTAGAGATGATGATGGACATGACATGCTCTCTTCACACAGTCACTGTAACATTTTACCCCAGTTCATGTCCTGTGTAGTCTTCTCTCTGATCACATGCCTTTAGTTTCTTCTCTCTCATTGCAATCATCCTCCATATTCCTTCCAGATTGTCTCTTAACTACTCCTATTAAAGTGTAAGTGTAATTACATTCATACTTCATCCAAAAAATACCTTGTGGGCTCACATTACCTACTCAGAATAAGTTCAGACCACAAAACTGATGCCCAACCAACATGGCTACAACTGAACTCCCCTGTTTCATCTCCACTAGATTGCAACTGAACTAGACCATAAACCCTTCCCTCAATGTGTTCTTTGCTTGAGTTAGTCTTATTCCCATCTCTATCTGTAGATCTCCTGCCCCTCCAGAACAAACATAACTTTTTTGGAAGTATTTAGCTGCCAACATCTAACTGACATTCTGCTTTGAATTTCTGGATGAAGTTCATTACATCCTCTAGCTTCAGAATTGTCTGGTATCTTGAATTTTTATTATTTGTCTCTATTTATTTAATGTGAAGGAAAAAGGTGCCATAGAAAGACTCAGAACTATCTCAGCTCTGCCAATTGCCACTCCTGTAACCTCCAGGATGTCACCATAACCTCTCTCTCAGCCTGTTTCTTTATCTATAATCTATGATGAAAATTATGCCAACTTCATGAGGTTATTGAGGATGTGTATAAAGTGACAGGAGATATATGAAAGATCTTAGCAATAGTGCTGGCATGCAACAGGCACTGAAAATGAAACACCTGGAAAACAATACAACACTGCCCAAGTATTATTGTTAAGTCATATATGAGACTGGAGGGGCAAACAAACTTCTTCATTAGAGTAAAGTATTTCAAAGTGGGTTCTGATGTTTCATAGGATGCTTTAGGGAAAAAGTCATCTTATGGTTAAATGATTTCAGATGTTAAGTTAAAAATAATACAAAAGTGTTTCTTAATCATAGGATTTCTCAGTCTTTTAGAAGATCATGGAATGTACCATGTGTTCAATTATTTTATATTAAAAAGCAAAGCAGTTTCTCATTCTGAGTTGGAAGGCATGAGGGGAACTAAAGCACCATAATGAACTGGGAGCAGAGGGGAAAGGTGTGTATGAATTATGTGTGAATGGAAATAAGGCAGATTCAAGTTGGGATGGGAGAATAGACTTTCTGTTTCTCTCTCCCATCTCAAAGAAGGGAACGATTGTGCAGTAGTCATAAAGTTACCTTACTACAGAACTCTTATCTAATAGTATATCTCAGAGGGCTAGCCTTCCTCTTCACACAGTTTGACAACTACTGATCTGGAAATAGTGCTGGTATATGTGGGAGTGGTTGAGGGTAGAGGGGTTTGTGGATAGAGACATTCATTAACCGATTTTGTATTACCCTGTGTATTTTTTATACCCTCACCTAAGTAGTGCTACCCCCATTTTTACCTTTCTCTATTTTTCCTGAGACTAGCCCAAAATGAAATACATGTGTTTTTTAAAATATGATTTTAACAGAGTAGATGATATAACGCACAGTTGGAAACAATGGATCTGATTGCTTATGATAAGGTATTATCCTCTCTGACAGACCAATGCTCCCCAATCCAGAACCCCAGCAAGGTAGGGTTAGTTGCATTTCCTAGGTGGCTCCTAATAGTCCCCTATAGTATCTATGGTCACATACATGTACAATTACTTTTTAAAATTTACCTTCTCTCTAGATAATAAACTTCTTGAGAGCAGAAGTGACACACACTTGGAGTGTCTCTCTTGACAGCAGCTATCATAGAGCCTGTTGGCATGTAGTGCTGACAATGTAATTTATGAATGAATTGTTCTGTAAAAGGGAAAGAAAATGAGCTGATTCAAATTTAAAAGCACAAAAGAAACTGCGATTTCTCTATGCTGATATCCATTACATTGAATCTCTTTATACTCAGGACAGCTTAGGACAGGGAATTAGGAGACGTGAGTCTTAGGCCTGATGTTGCTACAAACTATCTTGGTCACTATGGGCAGGTCAAGTCCTCTCTCTGGCATCCGTTTCACCAGCTGTGAAGGGAGATAATTTATATTCTCCCTTTTTCCAAACAGAATTGAAGGTGACTCCTGAGACTATCTCAAGCTCTTGACTAATGTGGTTAAACTTGTGGGAGAGCTGAGAATAATGCTCCCTTAATGGGAAAGATTTCTCAAATTGAGAGTTTAAATATAAGGTATTTGTTAAGCAATCATTATCTAGAGCAAGTGCACTCTATCAACTTGATTAGCCATAAGTTATTGGTCGCAAAAATCAGAAACCGATTGAATCACCTAGGCCATCTGGAGGGTAGTTCCCAGGAATAACAGAATTGCTGAAAGACTCTGGCTACTCCAGTAACTTTAGAAAATAAAATTAATCTCTCAAATACCATCAGATTACCTTAATTCTTCCTATCCGCCCTCAGGTTTTTACAAATAAAGAAGTTCAGAGCTTCTGGGTTCACATGCTCATAGTTTTGCCACTAAAGAGAAAAGTCTTCCTACCCTCAACATCAGTTAGAGAAATCTTGAGGAAGGATTCTGATGACTTTAGCTTCAGGCACATGTTCATACTCAAGACTAGAACAATTCCAAGTCCCAGAGACAGTGGTACCACAAGTGGACTCACTTGGATCATGTGGACACTATTGGTCAGTTACAGTGACTTGAGAGACACAGTATGCAGAAGTGGCAACTTCTACTGGGACAACTTGTAGCAGGAGAGAAGAGGAATGGTTGGGAGGAGGAGCTCAAACCTGGCATGGCTCAATGATTTTGAATCTGGAAACCCTCAGTTGTATTTACTATATCACTATATGGACAGTTGTATATCTATACCAATGTAGATGTATGCATTTATATTTTAGATAAACATAAGCAATGCATAATTTTAAAAAGGAATAGAAAATATTTTTCCATAAACTTACACATTATCAAACAGATCAAATCTAGTGGCACCTGAGTGCCTTAACATATACAGAATAAGTAGACAATTGAGGCTATTATATTGGACAAGCAAAAAAGCAAGATAAGGAAAGTAGAGTTGAAACATAAATGACCTGAAGAAAGGCACCTCTCATCAGAAAGGTATAAAGTAGTTGCTCAATAAATTTGAGAGAAAAGAAAAGGAAAAAGAAATAAAGGAAATTTCTTATAGTTTAAGAACTGGCTGGGCGTGGTGGCTCACACCTATAATCCCAACACTTTGGGAGACTGAGGTGGATGGACCACTTGAGGTCAGGAGTTTGAGATCAGCCTGGCCAACATGGTGAAACTCTGTCTCTACTAAAAATACAAAAATTAGCTGGGCATGGTGGCATGCACGTGTAATCCCAGCTATTCAGGAGGCCGAGGCATGAGAATTACTTGAACCCAGGAGGTGGAGGAATTGCAGTGAGCCGAGATCACACCACTAAACTCCAGTCTGGGTGACAGAGTGAGACTCAATCTCAAAAAAACAAAAACAAAAACAAAAAAGAACTAACCCCAGTTCTGATTTTGTAGTTGTTTTTATAGAATCCACTGATGCAAATAGATTCAAAAGGACAATACCTTTGCCAGAGTAAAGATGTTTTTGCTTCAACTGTGAACTTTAAAAATGTTAATTTTGTTGCTGAGAACCACTTATGATATATTACATGCTTTCTTGCATTATAAAACATTATTCAGAAGACAATATAGCTCTTCTTACACATCCTGGGTACCTTTTATTTTTTTCTCTTTTGCCTCTAGTTGTTATTATGTATATGTAATTATAGGTCTATAACTAATGAGCCAATTCTATAGGCTGACATTTTAAGGACAAATATGGCTTAAAATGAATAAGATGGAGTTATTTTCATAAACACATACATACATATTTCTTATAGAATGAAACAGAACAAAATGTTAACAGCTAAATGAATTAGTGGTTTGATTACAAATAATTTTAATCTTATATTTTATAATTGTGATCTTTTTCTAAGTTCTCTATAAAGTGCATATGCAATTCTAATATTCATATTCAAAGGTGTGGAACAAAAAAATAACAGCAATAAATTTTGAACCAAGGATAGCATAGGAAGTTCTAATATCTTTATTTTGCCTTTGAAGCCCAGGAAATAGGAAAGGAGCAGCACATTTGGAAATATTCCAAAAACTGGAAATAGAAATATCTAACAATGAATGGAAAACTATGTAGGTTATTCTCACAGATGGGAAACAGTCCATAAAATTGAGTGTGGAAAATAAATAAGGACAGGAAGCTCAGAAACGGAAATTCTAACTATACAATCATGAGTAATCCAAGGAAGAAGAAAAAGGAAATACATCTAAAAGAAGCTAGTTTGACTACAGGAACATCTCAGGTAAAATCAAGTTTAAAAATAACATGTACAAAAGACAGAAGGAGAAGGGAAGTGAATCCAGAACAGATTCGAGCAGTGCCTGAACTATCCACATGGGCTCAGGAAGCTAAAATGAAGTTTAAGGACAAACTTGAAGAAAATACTAAACGCAGAAAAAGACCGTTTTGGAGTTTATTCAGAGCAAAAGTATTATCACTGAAGAGATGGACTAGCACTACAAGTCTGGAAGACGACACAGAGAATGGAGACCTAAACACAATAAACTAACTTCATTTTCTTCCATAGTAAGGATTTCAGACTGAGCAATCAGGAGACTGCTTTGCACATCTGATCTTTAGTATAACGCCCCTCTTAATGTCCTTGCTGACAAGGTGACTATGGGTTGGTTCCAAAGTAAAATGGCTAGATATGTATGGGCTCAAACTGTGCCTGAAGACTATTAATTACATGAAACAAGAATAGCTTCTCAGGTGGTAGTATAGGGCTCAAACCCCTGTCCAGAAGTATCCTCATTTTTATCAGAAGATTGGATGAAGTCATAAAAGGCATACTTATCAAATTTTTGTTAGACCCAAAGGCAAGAAGTAAAACTGACATGAGGGATGAAATTAGAATTTTAGAATGTTCTCAGAGTGATGACTACTTCACTTCATTGTTGGTAAGTATAAATTAGTTCATCATTTTTGAAAATCTATGAAAATATGTGACAGGAATATAAAAATGTCCATTCCCTTTGATCTAGTAAATCTAAGAATAAGCCTTAATAAAATAATCTTAAATACATAAAAAAATTTGCATACAAAATACCGATCATTACATTATTTAAAATAGTAAAACTAAAATGTATTATAAGAAAAGGAGGGTTAATGATAGGGGATATTATGAATATCCTTATAATATGGTATTGTTCAGTTATTAAAAATCATATTTACAAATAGTTCCATAGAAATCCTTATAGTACATTTTTAATGTACTTAATTATATCATGTTGTGTGCAATATGATATTCATTGTCAAGTATGACAATGTTAGCAGTGATTAATCCTGTGTAGGAATTTCTGTGTGATTTTTTTTCCATTATTAATTTCCATTTTTCCTAAACAAAACAAATTTATTTTCTCTACTTTGGCATTTCAATTTTTACCCTGGCTATCAACATGCAATATCTCCTTTTCCTTTTAACAGAATGCTGATTTTGCATAGGTAGCTAAAATTTTATTTCCCTGGCTTCCTTGTGCTAATTGCAGTTATGACTAATGAAATGTAAACAAAGTCTACTAAGTGGGGTTTCCGATAAAACTATCAATTTCTGAACTTTAATCTATGGCCATACCACTTTGAATGTGCTTGATCTCATCTGATTTCTAAACTTAAAAAGAGGGGCAAGCAGAGTTAGTTGTTACATGCCTTTTACTCTTAACCTTTCCAGGTTACTTAATCCTGCCTAGAAACTAATACGACAGGCAGAATTCTAATTCTAATGTTCCCAAGATGCCCACCTCCTAGGGTCATGCCCATTGAGTGCAGGTGGAACCTATGAATAGGACGGCATAGTCAGTCCCTTGATTAGGCTACCTTCCATAAGATTTCATTGTAGCAAACTAGAGACAGATTATCTTTCTAACCTTGAAGAGGTAAGCTGCCATGCTGTAAAAAGGCCACATGGTTAAGAACTCAGATCAGCCTCTAGGAGCTGAGAGCAACCCCCAGGCAACAGCCAGCAAGAAAACAGAAACCTCAGTCCTACAACCACAAGGAACTGAGTTCTGCCACCAACCTGAATGAGCATGGAAGAGGATCCCAAGGTTTAGATGAGAACACAGCTATGGCCAGCATCTTGATTTTAGCATGATGAGAATCTGAGTAGAGGACCCAACCAACCTGTGCTAGGACTACTGACCCATGGAAACTGTGAAATCATAAATGTGTGTTATTTTAAGCTGCCAAGTTTATGGAAATGTATTAAACAGGAAAAGAAAACAGGAACAAATACCCTCATCTTATAACCATGAGGGAGAAAGTCATGTGCTGAGGCTGGTGATCCAGGAAGTTGAGCCCTTTATGATGTCCTTGAACTGCAGCTGCAGCCCTGGGTACATACCTCAAGACTTGTTTCATGTTGTAAATGAGCTCTTCTTTGGTTAAGTCACTCTTTTTAGGGTCTCTTTCAAATGTAGATGAACACAACTCTCACTGAAATAGATGTTATACTTTTTTTTTTTTTTTTTTTGAGACAGAGTTTCACTCTCGTTGGTCAGGCTAGAGTGCAATGGCACGATCTCGGCTCACCACAACCTCTGCATCCCAGGTTCAAGCGATTCTCCTGCCTCAGCCTTACAAGTAGCTGGGATTGCAGGCATGCACCACCATGCCTGGCTAATTTTTTGTATTTTTAGTAGAGATAGGGTTTCTCCCTATTGGTCAGACTGGTCTTGAACTCCCAACCTCAGGTGATCCGCCTGCCTTGCCTCCCAAAGTGCTGGGATTACAGCCATGCACCACCACACCCAGGCTAGATGTTTTACTTTTAAGGGTAAAAATAATAGATTAAAAATGAAATTGGAATTGTAGATTGAAACCACAGAATAATATTTAATAGATATTAATAATTAAATTCTACATGTGAGTTCAAGTTAATAGTTTAAATGCACAAGATTTCATTTGACAGCATATTATTTAGAAAAATAAGGGATTTTTAGTTGACCATACGTACAACATGTCTCTAACAGTTTGATACAGCTGTTGAAAATAAATTAATGTAGTGAACTACAGCATACAATAGAAATATTGTGGCCCAGGAAAGGTAGGTTAGAGTCCCATTATCCCGTGCTCTGTTCAGTCTATATCTAGTATATAGTCAACAGATCTGGCCACTCCACTTAAACTGGCATACGGACAGATCACAGTGTCCAAGTAAGACAAACAGAATGGTAAGGGTTCCCAAAGCCAATCCACTTGAACAACAGCAGGACTTCTTAATAAACAAGTCTTACCAAAGAGTGAAAAGTCATTCTGTGCCGGGAATTTGTGAAAGCCAAATAAGAAAATAAATGTTGGAAACTTTGAAAATTTGAAAGTTTTATATGAATGTTATATATTAACATTTTGAACATTCTTGGCAAGTAACAAAAGCTGACTTTCAATCTAGATGATGAACTCATTTACAAAGTTTCTGAATATTTTGGCCCTTTTGTAGATCTAAAATTTAGGCTTGCTACTATGCTCTTTAAGTCAGATTTAAAAATCTCTAACTACTATAAAATCTGGTCAAAGTTTGCTCCTATTACACCCTAGACACCTCTGACCCATGCTAGACCTCCCAGTGACTTAAAAGAAAATACACTGTTGACAGAATAGAGGGGGATAATCATTTAATAACTTTATTTTCCTACTTTAATTTTTAGACCCACCAACTATAGCAGAAACACTGTAAGTGAATGTAAGTTTTGATTATTTAAAGAGAGAACCAATGATTTATAATCTGACTTTTTTCTTGTCCAAAATCTTCCCAGTTTACTACCCAGAAGAATAGCATAGAGAAAAAAAGTGAAAAGTCCGGCTACTCAAAAGTAATCGTATTAGGGCTGTCTACTGAGGAGAGTCCACTGAGTTCTAGTCTTGGCTATTCTGAAAAACGCCTATGCTACCTCTATTACTTCCCCTCTCTGGGGCCTTATTTCTTCATCTAAATGTAGGAATGCCAAGATATTAGTCCTTAGTCCTTTTCTCTTTTCTATCTATACTCGTTCCCAAGGTAATCTCATTCCCAAGGGATCTTTATATATTACCTATATATTCATAACAACCAAACATATCTGCAGCCTGGACTTTTATCCTGAACTGCAGAATCATACATAACTACTTACTTTACATCTGCTCTTACATGTATAGTAATCTCTTAGACTTTAACATACAAAAAAAATGAATCTTGATATCTCTTCCCCATTGATCCCTCTGTATCTCATGACCCCATTCAAAAACTGCCAACTCTATTATTATTATTTATTTTTGAGATAGAGTCTTGCTCTGTCACCTAGGCTGAAGTACAGTGGCACAATCTAGGCTCACCGCAACCTCCCCCTCCTGGGTTCAAGCGATTCTTGTGACTCAGCCTCCTGAGTAGCAGGGATTACAGGTGTCTGCCACCATGCCTGGTTAATTTTTTCTACTTTTAGTAGATATGGGGTTTCTCCATGTTGGCCAGGCTGGTTGCAAACTCCTGACCTTAAGTGATCCCCTCACCTCGGCTTCCCAAAGTGCTGGGATTACAAGTGTGAGCCACCTCACCTGGCCGCCAATTCTATTTTTACCGTTGCTTAGGCCAAAAACTGTTTAGATATCCTTAAATCCTCCCTTTCTGTCATTACCTTTACTTAAATTGCAAGGAAATCCTGTGTCTGATAAACATTCATAAATACAACGTAGAATTTGAGTATTTCTCACTATTCTTTCTTAGATATTGCAATAGCATCCCAGCTGATCTCCTGCTTCCAGCCTTTCTCACTATAATTCAGGTTCAACAAAACCACTGCAATGATCCTTTAGATCAAATCATATCACATCTCTGATCAAACCCAATGGCTTCTTGCACAGAAAATTCTCTCTCACAGAAAAATCCAAAGTTCTTACAATTATCTAAAAACTCAACAGAACGACATCACCTCTCTGACCTCATCTCTATCACTCTGCTATTGCTCACTCTGCTCCATCTTCACTGGCTGCCTAGCTGTTCCAAAAATACAGCTGTCAGTTCCTGCCAGAGTGCTTCTGCTCATGCTATATCCACTTCCTCGATCATTTTCTTTCCGTGAATTTATATGGCTCAATAGTGCTCATCTTTCAAATATTTAACTTAAAAAACAACAGCAACAACAACAACAACAACACCCTCTTGTGTGTTTTTGTTTTTCCCTCTTGTGACCAGGGAAGGTTTCATCTTTCCCTGGTCGCCTGTCTAAAACTGCTTTCTTCTCTTTGTACTCCTCCCTATATCCTACATTTTACATATGCCACACAAGCTCCCCTGCGTTCATGTTCTGCTTAGCACTTATCTCCACTTGACAAACTATATTTAATGCTTATTTCCATTTTATAACCTGTCTTTACTCACTATAGTGCAAGTTCCAAGGTGAGAGAGATTTTATCTATTTTGTCCACTGGTATAGCCCTAATGCCTAAAATAGTACCTGTAACATAGAGGTGCTCAATGATTATTTGAAAAATAAATGAATAAATAAAACCATAAAATAAGTACTTAGACCACAGGTTAATTTAAAGTGTTCGCCAAATCTAATATTCTTGTGTTTCCATGCAAATGGTAGAAGAAGATATATAATGCTACTTTGGGGGTTAAATATGGGTTTCAACTACTGTGGTAATGCTAGATCTCTTTTGACTCTGATAGTTTGCATTTACTGCTCATAACTGTGCTTCTTTACAAAAATCTGAAACACAGAAACTAAACTTATAACCAGATGACATAGAAGGTGATAACAGTCTTCCAAAGAAACTCTTCCTTTTTAAAGAGACTCATGCAGGAAGAACAACCAGAACGAGCCTTTTGGGGTGGTATTTAAAAATGGAATTTACAACATAATATTTCAGAAACATATAGTATCCTGGCATCTCAATGCTGTCATTCCTCTTTCATTTTGAAAACCCCAGGAGAAATGAAAGTTAAATAATTTGCCTTATAGCTAATCAACAATTTTTCTTACACTAGAAAATTCAAAGTGACCGGGAATTATGAAAGTTCTCAAGAGAGAACTTCTTTCCTCTGGAGCAAGCTTTGACAAGCAAAATTATTCTCAAAAAGCGACACCACTTCATTTAGTTCAAGGAAATGTATTTACAAATCTTAAGCATTTGTCATTGGCTTTTCTACATTATCCCTAGGGCTATTCCATCACTGTAGGATATCTCTGGACACCACAGGCTAACCCAGCCTTTGAGCACTCCCCTAGCATGTTAGGTCCACAGACAGGCTACAGAGGAGTTGCTGCTGCTCCTCACTTTTGTTTAATGGGATATTGATTTTCCCCCAATCTCACCAGGCTTTCTCAAGAAATCAATACCTCGGTAGCAGTGAAGTAGATGGAGATGAAACAGAAGGCCTTGGGAGGGTAGGACTGTCATCCACAAATCTAAAGGTGCTTCAAATGTGGCAAACAAGACACAACAAAGGCGGCAAAGGACCACAAAACAAAGGTCAGACAAAATCAATACTAAAAAGTAAAGTAACAGAGAAGGAGAGGGCAAACATGTCTTAGTAACATAACCCTTTCTAAAACAAGGAAGCCACTCTGCCCAGGGTTGAAGATCAAGAAAGTTAATATTGGTTCTGACAGAAGAGACAATGCCTTTGTCTACTGGTTTTCTTTTAGAAGTAGAAAGCTGGAAAGAATGAGAACATGAGCATCAGCATTCAAAAGATTTGCACATTTTTAGAAATCTAAAAGTAATAGAGAAGTAATAATAGGTTTAACAGGGTGTAGATAGCATGGTCTAAAGGGTGTGTAGAGGCAGATATTGAAAATAGTAGGACTAATTAATTACCTCAAAATCCAAGAACCTCAACACTTACATAGTAATTGTAGTTGAAATCAGGGAGACTGGTTGAAAGTCCAAATGGGGACATCAACCCTGTCCCTTCTCCATTTTTCCATATAGGATACCAGCAGTCAGACATTTACACCGCAAGTCAAATTCTTGTTTATCTTCTGAATAAACTAAAGAAAGGAGACTTGAGACTCAAGAGATACCAACTAGCATGCCCCTGTAGGTGGTATGGAGATGGAAAAAATAATCAACTAAAAGTATGCAAATATGGCAGCTGGGCTACTTCTTCCCTCTATTAAGAACTCTGACATCTTCACCCTTAGTGCGAAAGAAGAGTTTTTCTGTAGAGAAAAGACCTTCAACAACTGACATGCAGTCCCCAGTGAAAACCAACCTAAAGCAAAACCCACAAATCAACAATCACCATAGCCACTATTCAACAAGCCTCCTAGACACACAGAGCTCAGTATCTGCTTCTGATGGTCTTGCTCTAAAAATTTTTAAAGGGGACCATCAACATAAAATAGAAAACAAAAGTGGAACTGAAAAAATAATTCTAATGAAATAGATAATGCAAAATCAGAAAAAAACTTCAGAAAATCAGTATTTTCACAAATATAATAAACTATTACATTCTTAAGATAGAATTTTTGAAAAAGAATAATCAGGATAAGATTGAGTTATTCAAAATTAAAATTATGATTGCTGAAATTAAAAAGTATAATAAAAGACTGGAAAATTGCAGCAAACTAGTAAACAGAATAAAACAAAAATAGCTAAAGTGCTGAAAATATGTGAAAAAATCATAGGCTCATAGACGTATTAGTTCAGGTTACACCAAACTAGGGGTTTCATAAGTAAAGAACACAGAAAAAAAAGGGAAAAATATTATCAAAGAAATAACAGTTTTCAGAACATGAGTTTGTAAGTTGAAACAGCTTACAAAGGGCCCAGAACAATAAATGAACAAAGGTTTATATAGAGCACAGGATTGTGGACTTTCAGATTACCAGGGGTAAAGACACGATTCTAATAACTATCAGACAAAAGAAAATAGCTTATGCACAAAGCTTTAAGAATGAGAATGGTATGAGACTTCTGAAGAGTTATGCTAAATGTTATATTACAATGAAGCAGTGCCTTCAAGTTTAAGGGGAAATCATTTTAAACCGAGGAATCTACACCCATCTAGAGAGTTAAAATTGTGTGAGGGTTAGAAAATACATATTTGAAGACATCAACTACCCAGAAATGTCATGCAGCTTTTCCTAAGCAGTAGCAGGAGGCTATGTTCCAGCAAAACAGGACAAATAATTGGAATCCAGGGAGCAGGCACTCCCACACACAAGAATGTCAAAGCAAAGTCTCAGGATTACAGCCGTGTGCTGGCTCTATAGGGCATTCAAAATAAATTGCATGAGGAAAGGAGAGGATTCTGAGATGGAGATCTCCAAAACAAAACCAGTCTCAACAGAATAAATAATATAATGGACATTTTTTTAAACATTAAGGAATTAAGATTCATTGAAAATAAGCACAGACAGCCAATTATGTGAGTGAATAATATTTTCATTTTTAATGATATAAACCACGATTTTTGTCATGATTCAACCAAAAGCAGTGATAGAATTTTCCTGAAAAGATGGGAGAGTGGGGGAAGTAGTTAAGAAAATTAAATTGTCATCTGGAAAAGCAAATTATTAATGAGTACGTAGAAATCTAGTAAATCAAGAAATAGCAATATAAGACTATCACTTAGACACAGAGAAGTAAAAAAAAAAAAAAAATAGGGAAGGAAGGATTTGAATAGAGACAGTTGGGTTCTAATTTTGACTCTGCCACCTGCTAACCATGGGATATTGGGTAAATTGCTTAACTTTTTAAAGTCTCAGTTCCTTAATATATAATACGGGCATAGTAATATCACCTATTTCATAAAGGTTTGTGAGAACTAAATGAAATAAAGCACTTATCACAAGACCTGTTAAACATGTATTTTATAAATACAATTTTTATTATTATTCTTAATAAGATTCTTTGTGGTCTTGTTTTGACAATTTTCTGATGACTGATAATGATAGGTTAACTCTGCAATAACAACACGTTCTTGATTAGATATCTTAGAAAAATGATGAGAAGCTTATTTTTGCTTTCTACAAATGAGCAACACGTTCTTGATTAGATATCTTAGAAAATGATGAGAAGCTTATTTTGCTTTCTAAAAATGAAATATCCAGGAGTTCCTAAAGGTGGGTTCCTAATGCCACACTACACAGTATCCATTAAAAAGGAGTTCTCAGTGCTTCTCTTCAGTCTTCCTTTGAGGCCTCTCTTACTCTTGGCAACCTAGATTAAACATCAAAGAAGCGGCATCACTCACAGGTGCAAGTAACAGCTTTTTCTTCAGCTGCTCTTACTGCTCTTGTAAAAGCCATCAAATTATCTGGAACTTCATACTATATTGTAATTATTTTTTTTATTTGGGTGTCTTCCAGGAGTTGAACCTAATAAGAAACTGTGCCCTTTCTTATCAGTGTCCCAGTGCTTAGCAAAGTACCTACTTGAGTGTATAGTAGGTATTCAAAGAATACTTCGAGAATGAATAAATGAATGAATAAATGAGTTAAATTCCAACACAATGCATCTTAACCAGGGTGCAAGTCGAAATCACCAAAGCAGTGTTTTCCAAAACATACATTCTAAGCCCTTCCAGACTTCTCTGAGAATAGGTCCAAGGCATCTGCAATCTTAGCAAGCTCCTTACGTGACCCTGATGCACCACTTTTACAAGAATCACTGTCATGGAATAGATAGAGTGCTTGACTGGATCTGAAGTCTAGACCTGGTCTCATCAATGAAAATCATTGAAAATCCTCCCCATAATTGTGTTTCTTTCTTTAAAAAAGACAAATTTGACAGCCATTGCAGGCGGCTCAACTGACAGTAGCTAAAACACAAATGAGAGATACATGTAAAACAGGATTGTAAGAATTTCAGTGAAGAAAATTGCTATATTCTGGTCCTGGAGTGTGAAGTAGGAATGACCTGTATAATTCGGTGCACAAGCTCATGTTAGATTCTTATGGAATGTTATGTGGCATTGCCAAGCAAAGAATTTGCAGATCTCAGTTGAGGGCCCAAGGCAAGGCATTGGGGGAGGAGGGGCGGAGCCGGGGAGGGTACAGCTTCCCTCACCTTCATTTTTTTTGTTTATGTCCCCATCCACACTGCAGGGCACTACAATATCCTTGCTGTGCAGTTTCTGAAGAGCTTTCTGGATGAAAGGAGTTACATAAGGAGTCCTCCTGGGAATTACAGCAGTAAATTAATTTTTCTGTTTCTACACAGTTATCTAAGGACATAAGTACCCCACATGGGCAGGGCCAAGAATAATAGAGTAAAACAATCTTTTTGAAAGATTCCTTAAAAGGCAGTGCATCAAAATATTCTTTTCCATCCAATAAATGCTGACCAAGTGATCACTCTGCGTGCATGCCATTGTGCTGGGTAATGACCAGGAGGATTCACAACGCAATGCAGGGGCCAGCCCCATAAGGAAATCATCTTAACATAGCATGTTAAGGTATAGGAGACACTGTAACAGCTGACACCAGAGCCAAGTGCTGAAGGAAGAGTGAGAGACAGGTGCATACAGCTAGGAAGCCTGGGGAAATACCAAGCCGTGATGGGGGACTTGATGCAGTTTAGCATAACCATGGAATAAATGGAAAGAGTAGAGATAGGCTTGGAGAAGCAGGAAAAAAATCTCACTATTGGGGTCTTCTATGCTCAAGAATGAGGGGTTTCTAAAGAATGTGGGACCTGGTTATATCGTGTCCAGCTTGAGTGCCTGTGTGGATGTGGGGTCTCCAAACTGGATAATTATGTTTGCAGAAAAGCTGATGAATTCCGTTTCAGATATGTTGGGTTTGAGGAGTTCTCTGAGAGATATCCAAGTAGAGATCCAGAAGAATATGGAAGTCTGAAGTTTTAGAAACAAGTCCATGGCTAGAGATAGAGATCCAGGAGGAAAGATCCAAGCTCAAAGGTAACACACCTTACTTTCTAGATGTTTTCTTCCTCCCACAGACTCATGGGAACAGGCCTACAAGGATTCTTTTTTTTCAGACAGAATCAAGGCAGACCTGACTCTGTCCCCACCCCCTAGAAAACAGCAGAACCAACTGGGCACAAGACATATTTTTTGATGACTGTTTAATTGTGATTTCAGTGGGGAGTGATTTTGCCCCTCCAACCAGAGGACATTTGGCAATGTCTGGAGATATGTTTGATGATCACAACTGATTGGGGTGTTGGGTGCTACTGATCTTAAGTGGGTAGAGACAAGGAATGTTTCTAAATATCCTACCTTGCACAGCACACACACACTTCCCTCCCAGTCCCAGCTATGAATTATTTGGCCCAAAATGCAATAGTGCTGAGGCTGAAAAGCACTATACCTTATATTAGGATTTGACAAATTTTCTAAGGAAAAGGCACTAATTGAATAAGAATTGTTATTTAGTTGGCATTTGTCTTTTAATAAAAAACAAGTATGGTCGTCCTTTGATTTTTGGACATTACTAAGAAACTGTTGAATCTTTGAGTTCAGACTTCTACAGTCCATTAGAATTCTCAGCCAGAAGTGTTTATGTTAATGGACATGGTCTGACACACTGCGAAGCTTTGCTCTCTGTTTCCCCTCCACGTTATACTTCAGCCTCATTGAACTTCAGCATTGTCAGCACTTTCTGTTATTTCTCAACTCCATGCCTTTCACATGCTGTTTCCTCTGCCTAGAATACCTTTCTCCTTCCATCTCTGCCTTTGAAAATTCTGAAGATTTTACAAGTCTGTGTTCCCTTCCTACCTTCCTACCCTCATACATCATATGGCCTCTACAGGTTTCCTCAAGAGGTGTCCTCTCTCCAACCGATATGGCTGGTACTACCTAGGAGATAGATATATGCTAGGCCAGCTCATATAGTGCAGTTCAGCCCTCTCTTCTGATGTATGTCCTTGCCTAGAGAGATGAAACCACAGTGGAGATAGCTCTTGGAGTGGCTGCATCCTTCTGACCTCAGATAAACAGGCCTTTCCTCAACTAGACTCAGCTCTAGGATCACAAGGAATTCTGAATCTGAGAAAGACTGCTGAGAAGCATTGAAGCACTTTCGCAGATCATGGAAAATGTGGGCTTTGACCAGATAGCTAGGGGTCAGAATCACGACACAAGGCTGCATGCATGGCTTTGAGCAAGTCCCTTAATCATGCCACGACTCCTTCTCTCCATGGAAAATAGGGATAATGCCTCATTATTGTAAGAATTAGTGATAATAGCTGTGAAATGCCTGGAAGGTTCTTAGTATGCAATAAATGATTGCCCTCTCTACAAATAATACATGGGCACGAAAAAGTTGCATACATAATTTCAAGAGATTCTTGGAGCATCCTGTGCACTGAAGCATGGATCCTCTTTTACAGTCAGCCCATGGTGTCATGAATTGCTTAAGTCCCTTTCCATAGGTATCTGTAGAAAAAATATGTTGGAGTCAGGCAATTCCTGAAGAAAGAGTTAATAGTTAGCCAGAGCAAGAATTATTTGTTGGGGCAGGGTATCAGAATCAGGGATTCTAACTGGAGTTCTGAAGACTCCTTACTACTAAAGCCAGGGTATTTTTCTATGTTTCTTCTCTCACATCCAGAGCTGGACTTTGTTGGGCAAAATGAAATACAGAAAAAGAATGTCCACTGCATTATAATCACATACAGTGTGACCATCATGAACAAAAGCAGAAAGATGAGAAAAAGATAGGTTTCTGACAACAACTAGAATAAAAGTACATGTGAGAAAACACCCTTCCTTATCCAACTCACCCAACAATTCCATGTGAATTGCTCCATTGTGTCACATTTCTTGGAAGATGTACTTACACATCTGTATATCTGTCATTAGACTTTAAACTCCTAGAGATTAGGACCACATTTTACTCATTTATCTATCCCAGTCCCTGGTCTACCATGTATCAATTGCTCAATAAATAGTTATTATATAAGATCAGACTAGAAAAAGTTGTAAGGTAGTACAGTGCAGTGTGGAGGTTGGGTGGCTAAGCTGTTCTGTCAGCATGTCTAGCTTGAAATCCTGACTCTTCCACACACCACTATGAGATCTTTCGCTAGTCACTCTCTAATTTAAACTTTAATTGCTTCCTCTGTGAACAGAAAAAGTAACAGTACTTACCATACAAGATTATTTCAAGGATAAGCTAAAACGCATGTAAAGTCACTAGCACAGTGCTTGGCTAAAGAGAAGCTATTCTTATTTTCAGGCATCGGTGGTAAACTTTGAAGCATAAAGGGTCAGATGGCAAATAATTGAAGCTTTGCAGGCTATAAGGTCTCTGTTACAACAGTTTAACTTTGTAGTTGTAACATAAACGCAGCCATTAATAACATGTAAACCAATGAGCACAGCTGAGTTCCAACAAAACTTTATTTACAATACAGGGCAGGCCATATTTGGCCCACAGGCCATAGCTTGCTAATGCATGTTCTAAGGTGTCTAAATTTAAATCATTAAGAAGTAGAACCTACAGAAGATTCTTTAACTAGGCAGTGACAAAATCAAAGTCATCCCTTGAGCAGGTTAAGTTTTTAATAGCATGCAAAACACTACAGTGAGCAAAGTCTGGAGTCAAGTTATTATGATTGTCCAAACATGAAACAGGAAAGATCTGAGCTCTAAGTAATGAAAATATGAACCATGTAGGATAGAATGACATATGCAACACCTTGCCTTATACAAACCAAACTATGGTTATAGCCTCTGATTGTTCATTTCTCTTCTCCTACTATACAGTATCTCAGTCACAGTTGGACCTCAGACTGTCTAGTAAATTACAAGCATTGATGTAGGGAACCTCTAGAGAATTGATTAGCTAAAGATAAAATATTATTATTAATTGACATTGATCCTTAAATAGCTAACTAGCTTGAATTTGAGACTCATATACACTTCAACTATTCCCAACTTCAGAAAACAATTTTCATTCTTCATGTAGCGCATTAATAATCTGTCAGAAGTGATGACTCAAATAGTTGTACTACAGACTGGTGGACATTATGTGAAATCACTATTAAACACAGCCATCATTTCCTGTATATTATGATTCTAAGTGATTCTAAGTTTGCTCCGGTTTTAGATTTCAAATCAGGCCCTTCCTTTTATGTCCCTAAGTATAACCAGCTCAAATCAGTTCAGCTAAAAATACAGGGTTAAATGTGCTGTGATAAATTAAGTCAGTGGAGGTGTATCTTATAACTTCATCTAAATTATTTGGAGATGGATGCCTACAACTTACAATTGGTGAAATCTAGGTCATCTGCCTGTGCCTAGCTGCAAAGGAAGCAAAAGAAGAAAGTTTTATGAGTTCTTCTTGGCGAGGTGAGCTTCCTACAGCTGGAAATTCCCCAAAGATAGCCAATGTATTTAACAGTTGTTAGAAAGCCAAACAACATGAGAAATATCCACTACACTGTGAAACATCCATTCCTCTCCCTAAGAGAAACTAATACCATCTTATAGAGAACAATATTAGATATATTCTTTTTCTCAGCAGAAGAATACACATTAACATTTTTATTTTTAGCTTCAAATAAGAGCAAAAATTGAGTATAATTTAACGTAAGCTTCTTCCCAGTGCACCTGTTGCTCTTAGAACATTTTGGGAGAGAGGGTGGGTCCAAAAATTCACTATAAATAGCATAGAAAGAACCAAAGATATCTGTTAGGAGTAGGACTGGTGTAGGGAAAGCAAGAACTGGAGGCACTGGAGGTTCTTTCTGTGAATTTGACTTTTGTCCCCGATATTGCATAGGTACAACTTGTTCCATTCTTTCCCACCTACACTAGTGTTTGTGGTGGTGTATTTGTGAGCATAGCCACACCTGATCCACTCCGTTATGTGAGCAGAATGGAGCAGGCTGGAAAGGGCTAAGATACAGAAACAGACTTTTCCACCAGAGTATGGCTGTTGTGTGCATCACAGGTAGATCAGCTTATAGGCTGTGGGTAGAGACAGTAGGAATGGTGTAGAGTATGTAAAGTGTGTGTCTGTGTGTGGTGGGATCAGATATTATGCATCTGGGCCCCACATACATTATTTCTCTCTCTTTTTTTTGGGGGGGGGATGGAGTTTTGCTCTTGTCGCCCAGGCTGGAGAGCAATGGCGCGATATTGGGTCACTGCAACCTCCGCCTCCCAGGTCAAGGGATTCTCCTGCCTCAGCCTCCTGAGTAGCTGGGATTAACAGGTGCCCAACGCCACGCCTGGCTAATTTTTGTATTTTTAGTAGAGATGGGGTTTCACTATGTTGGCCAGGCTGGTCTTGAACTCCTGACTTCGTGATCCGCTTGCCTCGGCCTCCCAAAGTGCTGGGATTACAGGTGTGAGCCACTGTGCCCAGCCACATTATCTCTTATGCTATTATGTCTTAATGCTCACAGTAGCTCTAGGTGAGTGGGTGTGATTAGAGAGTGAATTCAAAAACAGCAACTGATGGAGATTCAGGCAGTGGGCACCAAGAATGTACCAGGTAATTTGGTCAGCAGGTAGCAGAACCCAGTCAGCCTCTGAAATAGGCCCTGAAGATGTACTAACAAGAGAAGGGCAGGGTCCTTATCCTAAAGAAACAGATCTGCCAAAGCAGATTATAAAAATGGGATATGGGCACAGGAATGTTAAAATATCCATTATTAGAGCTAAAGTATGATGTAGAGGGTAAAATAAGTTGAGCTCATGATCTACGGGGTGACCATGGAAATTTAAATTACAAATTAAAAATGAAAGTATTATTAATAATTATGCTGGAACAGCAGGTATAAACCAGGAATTTGGGGGGCAAAATGGGACACACAAGTACCCCAATTATACATCACCTAGAGAATCCACAGGGGGAATTCAATGAAATACAGCCAAGAAAGCAAAATAATGCAAATGTTAAAAATCAAATAATATGACTCAGAAAAGACTATTTTCTTTCCTTTGGTTTTAATATTGGGAGAGATAATGTGAAAAACCAGAGACACCAACATGTATTTAATTTTTATTTTTTCTCTCTTAATTCACTTGCCAGCCAGGGGCTACCATGATTGCTCCAGCAACAGCATTAGTCATGAAAACTCTCATGGAAACTTACTCCATAGGACTGAAGAGCAAGAGGGTAAATTTCCCTCAGTAGTGGGGTCCGTGGTAAGATGGAGGCTGGTTTCAATGACTAACTCATCTAAAACCCTGAAAGTTTCAACTGCAGAGATGTCCAAGTTGATGATACCTGAAGGATTTCTGCTGGATGTGCCCATGGGGACAAAGCCAGAAGTTTGACTCAGAAGTTTCAGCGATGCGAAGAAAGGAAATCAGGTATTTATCACCAGACATTATGTCGTCACTCAAAAGGACTTTAACTTTTAGTAGGTTGACTGTCTAAGAGAAGGATACCTATGGGAAATGTTCTCTGATCTCAAAATGAAGGAAGGAATTCATAGCTATCCCCAAAATCTACCATCTCTGCTTCAGGCAGACAGTTAAATCCAGGCCTCAGTTTTGTAAATGTTGTAATACTGTAGTCAGAAAGTTAGCAGAGCTTTATCAGAGATCTTTAAAAAGAATTTAAAAAATGTTTGACACTCCAGTTTGTCAATGCTGCAGGATTGTTCCTGAGCTTCTAAGTGTTGACTCTGAATACTAATCTGGCACAGGCAAGACATTCTCGCTAAGACATTCAGAAGGACAACCTCAACAGCATTACGCATGGAAGGAAAAGAGACGCTGAACATGCCTTCTATATTTTACAATAAGGCCTTGTACTTTCTTGATTATATTAGCTTGTGAAATCTCATGTCCCCCCTCCCCAACACTGTACAAAGCTTCTCTTCAAAGTTCACACTTACAGGGATTTGGAGGATTAGAAATCCAGTACCTAAGTAAGGTGGGTCAGCCAGTCCTAAAGGTACTAAACATTGTGTCCTTAAGCAGGCTGTTTAACATTATAGTGGTTGAGCAAGGAATGTCAGAGTGAGGTGAAAAATGTCTTCAGAAGGTCTTCTGACCCACATGTAATTTCAAGCCTCCCTACAGCTTCATAGGCTTCTTCCTTTCTTTTTTCCCTTTTTTCTTATTAGCACTTAATAACTATCACACACTGTATATTTTATTTATGTTTTGTTGTTGTTTTTATCCATGAAGACAAGGTTTTATCTGTTTCATAAGTTTCTACATTCTTAGTGCCCAGAACATTTGTCTGGCATATAGCAGGTATTTGATAATATTTATTAATTGAATGAATGAATGAATAACAGAAGACTCCTCTCCCCATGTAAGTATGGGTCATTCAATCTAGTTAGCACTTACAATGTAATGTAATCAACTGAGAAAAGGAGTTCTCCAAAGTCCTACTATTTCTCCCCTGTGCCTGGAGGCTTCTGAGCTGAGAGTGACATTTTCTGAAAGAAAGCAATTTGAAGGAATATGCAGGAACTTTGGAGTGAAATTGAGTGTGGTGCTAAAAGGAAATGAAAATAAGTGAATTCACCCACATTTTGGAATTAAAAAAAAAAAAAAAAAAACAGGCTAACATTCAAAAAAGAAAATAGACTACAAAAAGAAACCATGCTTGTTAAATTTCTGTAACTTAATCATACCTTTCAGTTGTGCTCTGTCTCCCCTTACAGCAAGAAATCCTTCAACCACATAAACTAAAAAGGTTCAATGAGAGTCAAGAAATATAAAATGATGGGGAATGTATCCTGAACCAAAGGAAGAATCCCAAGAAACAGAGGAAATCAAAATTTTAAATAGAATGAAAGGGAAAAGCACACTGGCACACTCAGGCCTCAAAAGGAAGACAACAACTCTTACAACTGAGAAATAACAACTTTCGAAACATAAAAGCTAGTGACAGAAGAGCAAGGAGACAGGCTTCAAGGCTCTCCAGGAATGGTTCAAACAAAAAAAATCCCGCTGTGACAGAAAAAGTGGCACCACTGCCCTTTTCTTCCTCTCCATCATCTCCAATACAAGTGCTTGCTTAATTGTGCTGGTCTTTGTAATGTGGTGGTGTTCTCAAATCCAGGTTTTCTTTCCTATCTATAGCCACTACTCCAGTTTAAGATCTCATTATGTTCCCACAGAACATGGTAACTACCATGCCACTCTATCTCCTGGTTCACTGCCCTCCAATCCATCTTCCAATAGTTTCTCCAAGGCAAATTGGACCATTCTACTCTCCAGTAGGAAACCCATTAGAGATTCCTCCTCAGCCTTTTGGAATGATGACCATTCCAGTAATATTTTCAAACCATTTGCTAATGAGGTGCACAAATGTTCACTATAAGGCCCACATGTGAACTCCATAAGTACAGAGCCCATGGCTATCTTATTCACAGATGAATCCCAAAAACTAGCGAAGTGCCTATGCTCCACAAACATTTAATATTTGAATAAAAGTGGAAAAATCATGATATAAAACCATGTAAAATGCAATCCTAATAATGTAATTATATGCAGACACACAAAAGTCAGAAAATACAGCAAAAATAGTTACTCTTTCTAAATTTTAGTTATGGTTTTTTATTGATTTTCAAATTTTGCTATGAAAGTTTTTTTTTTTTTTTTCTCCTGTGATACTGAGATTTTTTGAAATACAGGCACAAACAAAAAGAAAGTAGAACAAAAGCCAGACACCTGACATATCAGATGGCAACATTAGGGAACAATGGGATGTATATTATCCTCATCACACCATACAGGATCCTTCATCTTCCAGCCCTGCCTCAGCTTCACCTCCTGCCACTTTTCTGCTACCCAGGGGAATCAGCATGGCCAAGCTATGCTGTGTTCTTCACATTTGTGCTTGCTGTCTATTCTCTGTTACCCCACCATTCCGGTATGCCCAATGTAGTGTTTGCCATCTTTTCTTTCCTAGGAGCAAGCACATTTCCTGATGTACAGGTGAATATATTAAATATCGATTGTGTAAATTAACTAACACATGAATAAGGCTTTTACTATAAAACCATACTTACATAATAAAGTTGTTATGAGGACTAAATAGGAAAATGCATGCCAAATATGCCTGGCTCATAGTAAGACCTCAAAAAGCAAACACAGTTATCCACTATTACTATTGTAACCTTGTATAAGTTGCTTTGCTCCCCTTGCCACAATGATAAATTGTAGACAATAATTCCTGCTTTGCCTACTCATTGCATTGACATGAGAAAGAGCTTAGAGCAATCTGGAAATCACAAATCACTAAACAAACATATTATTATCATTATGAGATAGTGATGATTATATGCCATTTTCTTTGTGAACCTTGCTTATATTAAGCTTATTATTTAAAGTCATATTACCTTTGCTGATGTTTCAAACCATCCTACGAAACCATGCTCCTTGCAGAACTGGTCCATCTTGAGGCCATTGTTCATGAGCACATCCTTACCCTGGTCACATTTGTTGGCCAACAAAACCACTGAAACCGGTTTGCCATTAGGGAGAGTTAACTTGGAGTCCAAATCATTTTTCCACTTTGCCACTGCTTCAAATGTGGCTGGCCTGGTGACATCGAAGACAATAAATGCACCCATAGCTTCTCGGTAATAGACCCTTGTCATATTTCCAAATCTTTCTTGACCTGACACCAAAAGAAATAAAATAAAACGTATTACAATTGCAAACTGAATCATATTAGAACTTCATGAAGCCTCCAAGATGAGCAAGTCAATCAGTAAAATGCTTCATCTTTATTGATTATCTTTAAAGAGTGAACTAAATGTGCAATCATGCAGCTTTATTCTTGATTTTTGATTTCAGAAGGGAATTCATTCATTTAACAAATACGTACTGAGAAATTTCTGTGTACCATGTAATATTCTAGACCTATGCAAATATAGTATTCCAGTAGCCACATGTGGTGATTTAAATTAAATGAACAAAAAAAAAAACAAAATTTTTAATACAAGTACTCTGTCACCCTAGCTAGCTACATTTCAAATGACCAGTAACTGCATGTTGCTAGTGCCTGTTGACTATGCCAATAATAAAACATTTCCATAAGTATAGAACACTTGATTGGGCAACACTGTTCAAAATATTTGGGATACTCTGATTAAAACATAAAAATTCCTGCCACCATGGAGATTACATTTTAATGGGAAGACAGATTCTAAACAATAAACATAATAAATAACAAAATTATGGAGTATGCTTAAGAGGGATCCACAATCTAGTCCAGTTAAAGGTTATATATTAGCTACCATTGATTCATGTTTACTAACCATGAAAAATGTGATTTACATAAGTGATCATTAAGGTGCAATTATTACCCCCATTTTAAAGTGAGAAAATTGAGACTTAGTCTAAGTAACATTCTCAAATCATACAGATAGTAAGCTTAAGAAATCGTAATTCAAACCTGAGCTGTTTGAATCTAGAGCTCACAGTCTTTTACCAACATTAAATACTCTCAACTACTAAAGTATAGGCTTGTACTCTCTCTTCTGCAGGCTTATATACCAGGACCACACACAGGACCATCCCACTGAATTTGACTGAACAGATATTTATTGGACATCTATTGTATTGATGCCAGTTTCTGGACTACTCACTCAGAATGCAGCAGTGAACTAGATGGTCTCTACCCTTAAATACTCTACAACCTATTGGATAAGAAAAGCCCTCCTAGAGCAAAACACTAAATAAGTTTTGTTTTTGTTTTGTTTTGTTTTGTTTTTTAGGATAAAGATTGGTTTTAGAATTAGTTGGAATCAATTTTGCTCTGATGCTTAATCTTCTGATTGAATACTGTCAAGTTTCTTAAGCATTCTAAGTTTATTTTTCCTTATCTGCAAATTGGCAATAATAATATTTACTGCACAGTGTTGCCATGTGGATGAAGTGAATTAATATATGCAAAGCACCCAGCATAGTACCTTAAAACTAGTCAATACTGGAGTTTTCCTTCTCTTTTGGCAGTATGTTAAAAAATATGAAAGACAATATGGCACAAGTTCTGAAATCAGAGTTTCAGATCAGAGTTTATGACAAAAAAATTATAAGTATTTCAGCTGAATAACAAAGATGAACAAAATTCTATTACTTCTACCTCTGTGTACTAATGGTTGCTGAAGACAGGAGCTAATGAAGACTTGTATTTTCTGAACTCAAAACCCTAGAAGTATGTGACCAGACGAAGCCTTTTTATTCTGATTTGGGAATTTATTAATGTTAACAGTCTTATAAAGTTATATAAATTAAAACAAAGTTAGCGTGTATTTAACAAGTCAACTTTTATTGGAAAAGTAAAATGCTAAAACTGGGATGTATCTAAGAAAATACAGGTTAACATATCTCTAAGAAGAACACTTTACCCTTAATTTTGAGCTCAAAACTTTATGATGGTAAGTTTTAATTCAAGTTAGCAAGCTGTTTTGTAGATGGTTATATTTACATTGGTAGTAGCACTGAAGTTGTAAGAGAAGGCTCCCTAAACACTTAGTGAAAATGAATGAAGGTTGAGGGCTCTGGTCCCAGTGTGCGAGCCTGTGTGCACAAGCAAGTATCGCTGGAAAAAAGAGTATTTTGTCATAGCCAGCACATGACAATCTTACAGTATTTCTTACATGAGTTATACCAGAGATGCGTTTTTTATCCCACAGTTGTCTAGTCAACGAAAGAAAGGGGCAAAATATTCTCCACATGACACATAACTCACAGATGAACTTTTAGTTTTCCCAAATAAGTTTTAAACTTCTTTTTTTCTTTTTAAATTCCTGGTGCAAACAGTGATCTCCTTTGATACTGCCCAGGGTGGCCATGACATTTTAGAAAAATAGGGTAAAAAAGCCTTCTGTGATTACTCAGAACTTCCAAGGCCTTTAGGCTTTTAAAGGATGTCTTATGATCTCTTTCAAGGATCTAATCAGATGAAGAGCAAAGTCAGGGGTTAGTCAATAATCTGCTTGTCCAGAGGTTTTCATAGTAGAATAAGGCGGTCCTCAAGAATAAAGATTTTGCATTTTAATTATATGATAGAGTTATTCTAAGACCATACAAAAAGCAATACATAGGCTATATATACCTTCATAGAGAATCATAAAGGAAAATGTGTGTGTGTGTGTGCATGTGTATGTGTGAATGTATGTATATTAGATCAGAAAGAAGAAGACAGCTTGTTTCTAGAAAGAAAAGATGTTTATATGTTGAGGTCACTGAGCCAGCCCACTTGGAGAGTTTATATTTTTGGCATTCTAGCAAGAGGTCACATTTAGATCAGAGCATTCCCAGCACTCACTGTTTCCTTCCTTTTTCAACTGATAGTCCTCTTTGCTGTTTCTTATTCAAAAAATGAGAACCATGTGACTCAGAGTGAGTGCCTACTTTTGGGCAAAGTAGAGACCTGATGAATTCACCATAGTTCAATTTACTGTTTAAAAAATGACTATAATTCAAAAACTTCCCTTGATTTTAGATCATTTATTCAACACACACTTATGGAATAGCTAATGTGGCTAAAGCTCTATACTTTGTGCTGGAAATATACAGTTTTTGCCCAGGAGGAATTTCTAAACTAAGTTTTGTCACACTGGATTACTGCACTGAAAGTAATCCACTTCACCACGTAAGTCCCCAGTGCTCTTAAATACACACTTCATAGCAGTGTAGATGTGGCTCATGATTCAGCTTTCAGCTATGAAGGGTGTTAAATGGGAGAGCATTCAACCAAATCACAAAAGTTAATATAATTGCTACAGGAACTATTTACATAATCTCACAGCAGAAGATACCAACTTGAAAAGTCAGAAGATGTGGTCTTAATTTTACTCACTGGTTACCAGAACAGGCTCACACACATGTATTTCTCTCACTGAGACTCAGTTTTCTTATCTATAAAATGAACTTGGTGTGGCTGATCTCAATGGCCCCTTCCTCATGCCTTAGATTCAATCAAACTTTGGCCCTCTGTCCCAACAGCCTGAAATGGTCCATTTGGTGTCACAGACTTAGCTAAAAATACACACAAGCATCACAGCTGTAATGTGTACCTGCCCATCCTCTCCCCCAGCACTGCTCCTGCTCCAGCTCAGCCCCTCATTGCTCCTCACCTGGACCCCTGGCAGCTCCCTAAATGGGGATCTCAGTATCTAGGCTGTCAACAATGTCTCTCTCCCCAAATATAAACATAAATGTAAGCACAAGTCTTCAGGCAGTTGCCATTCTGGCAGCATAAGAAATCACTCTGGCGCCTAAGAAATACCCATCCCTAGTTGGGTTGCACTTCTCAGAGATTCTTTATTGTGTTGTTTTTGTGTAGAGATCAGGAATCTGTATTTTTAAGCTATCTCTAGGTGATGTTAGTGTATGACCTAGTCCTAAAACTGCTATTTCTTTTCTTTCTTCCAAGATAGTAGATTAGAGCCTTTTAGCATGCCTCAGCCACGTGGAAATAGCAAGATAGTGCATAAAGGCCAACTGTGTGAGCTTTATTTCAAGAAGGAAAATGGGAATCCACCAGGACAACCCAAATTGAAGGACACCCCAAATCCCAGGGAGGAGAACGTGGGCAAACAGCCCCTTTGATGGCATCCAGCTAATAAAAGTGAGAGAAGCTCAGGTACATGAGAGAGGCAAAGAGCCTCCTTCTGTGACCTGCCTTTCCACTGAGGATCCCAGCAAAGCATGATAAGGTAAAGCACTTTGTACCTCCCAAGCCCTGGAGCTAACTTGCAGAGTTTCTTGGAGACATTGTGAGGGAAAGACGTGAGGAAAAGCTGCAGACATTTTCCCATACCCAGGACCAAGATCAGGATGCCATTTTTAATCCAAGTGCATAGAAAGGCAGCCATTCATTTTAATCTCTAGCCAGAGACTGCGGCACTCACTCTAGAGCAGCGTAGGAGTCTCCACAGCCAGAACTGTGGAAAGTCTCTCAGTAGTAAGTGCTGGAATTGTGTTCTCCTCTGTCACAACCTTGGGACAGGAGGACAGCTGATAAAGCTGCAGTTTCTTCTGGGCAGTAATACTTGTATGTAGGGCCAGCTTGGCAATCTGGAACCAATCTGCAGGTATCCAGCCTGCTCGCCTGAGGTTGTGGTGCAGCAGGGCCCTCTCTGCTCTACTCCTAGGCAGAAATCCTGGCATTTAGAGCACCCACTTGTCTAGACCAGTAGCCTGAGTTGCCCCACCCATGACAGACACAGATCATGGTACAGCAAGTCCCTCTCCACTCCATAGCTAGGCAGATCTCCAGGCATTCAGACGACCTGTTCACCTGGAGCAATAGTCTGACCTGCACCACTCATCCTGTGCAGTGATCCTGGTGCAGGGAAGCAAACTCTGTTTCACACCAGGGCAGATCTCTGGGCATTCAAAGCACCTGCTCATCTGGCTCAGCAGCCTGAGCCACCACACCTATTCTGAACATAGACCATGAGGCAATGAGGCACTCTGTGCTCCATGCCCAGGCAAATCTCCAGCCATTAGGAGCACCAGCTCACCGGAATTGGCAGCCTGAGCCATCCCACCCCTCCTGTGCAGAGATTGTGGTGCAAGGATAGCCTCTCTGCTCTACATCCAGGCAGATCTCTAGGCATTTGAAGCACTTATTCTCTTGGATTAGGGGTTTATAGGCTGCTACCCTTCCCATGCAGTGCACTTAGGGCTAAGGAGATTTCCCAGCTTGATGCTGAGGTACACAACTGGGCACTTGGTGGCTGCTCCCCAGATTCTCCCTCAGCACAGTTGCTTGCCCCTGTCATTAGGGGACCTGTAGATGAACCTACCTCGTCTGGCCCCACCCATTGCGGCCCCCAGTCCCCTGGGCTGAGCAGGGAGCTCAGACAACTGTGCGTTCCAAGAATGTTGCCTGAGGCAACAGAGAGCTTCTGCCAGTAAACAAGGATCAAGTATATACCTAGTTACATTGGCCACAGCCTGCTATCACACATAAGCACTGTCTACTGGCATATAGGTCAAACTGCACAGCCCAATATAAAACCTACAGAAAGAAGTACATAAGGCTACAGAAGCAAAACCAAAAGACCCAATGGAGCGGGAGAAAGGAAAAGGAAAAGAGAAAGAAAAAAATAGCAATGGTATGATAGGGAGATAAAGAAAAAGAAAAAAATCCTACAAACATGAAAATAATTATAAAAATTAGAAGTGCCAAAATTTCCAAATGAAAAGGAACAAGCACAAAAATCCTGACACTATGAAAAATATGAATGCAGTGACACCATCAAAGGATTGCACTAGCTTTCCAGCAAAGGTCCCTAATGAAAACAGAAACTCAGAATTGACAGATAAAGAATTCAAATCATGGATTGCAAGGAAGCTCAATGAGATCTAACACAAGATTGAAAAGAAACTTCTAAAGCAGTCCAGAAAATGAAAGAGGAGATGAATCTTAAAACGTAATTAATCACAGCTTCTAGAATTAGACAACTCACTTAAGGAACTTCAAAATACAATTGCAAGCGTTATCACTAGACTAAACCAAGCAGAAGAAACCATTTCAGAGCTTGAGAACTGGTCTTTTGAACTAACCCAGACACACATACATAAAAAAAAGAGAATATTTTTTAAATGAAGAAAGTCTTTTGAGAAATGTGCTATTATGTAAAAAGATCAAACCTACAAATTATTGGCATTCCTGAGAGAGAAGAAAAATTTAAAAACCTGGAATATGTATTTGGGGGGATAATTCAAGAAAATTTCCCTAACCTTGCTAGAGAGGTAGACATTTAGATACAAAAAATCCAGAAAACACCTGCCAGATACTATACAAAATGAACATCACCAAGGCATATAGTCACCACATTGTCCAAGATCAATGCTAAAGAAAAAAATCTTAAAGCCAGCTAAACAAAAATGTCAAATTGCATAAAAAGGGAACCCCATTTGGCTAAGAGTGGACCCCTCAGCAGAAACCTTACAAGCCAGAGAGATTGAGGGACTATTTTCAGCATTCTCAAAGAAAATAAATTCCAATCAAAAATGTCGTATCCCACCTGGGCACAGTGGCTCATGCCTATAACCCCAGCACTTTGGCAGGCCGAGGCAGGCAGATCATGAGGTCAAGAGTTCAAGACTAGTCTGGCCAACAAAATGAAATCCCGTCTCTAATAAAAATACAAAAATTAGCTGAGTGTGGTGACACACACCTGTAGTCCCAGCTACTTGGGAGGTTGAAGTAGGAGAAACACTTGAACCTGGGAGGTGGAGGTTGCAGTGAGCCGAGATCGTGCCACTGCACTCCAGCCTGGGCGACTGAGCAAGACTTTGTCTCAAGGGGAAAAAAAAAATTTATATCCCACCAAACTAAGCTCGTAAGTGAAGGAGATTTTAAAAACCTTTCAAAACAAGTAAGTCCTAAGGGCATCTGTTATCACTAGACCAGCCTTACAAGAAATCTTTATGGGAGTTCTAAATATGGGAATGAAAAAACTATACTGGCTACCACAAAACTACACTTAAGTACATAGCCCACAGGCCCTATAAAGCAACCACACAACAGAAACTTATATTTCAAAGCAAACCAGCTAATAACTTCATGATAAGCTCAAGACCTCACACATAAATATTAACCTTGAATGTAAATGGTCTAAGCTCCTCACTTAAAAGACACAGAATGGCAAGTCAGAAACAAACGAAACCCATTCATATGCTATCTTCAAGAGATCCATCTCACATGTAATGACACCCATAGGCTCAAAGTAAAGGATTAGAGAAAGATCCAGCACATAAACAGAAAACAGAAAAGAGCTCAGGTTGTCATTCTTATGTCAGATAAATCACACTTTAAACTGGCAACAGTCAAATAGGACCAAAAAGGGCAATACATAATAATAATAATGGGCTCAATTCGACAATAAGACTTAACGTCCTAAATATATTACGCATACAACATTGGAGTAGTCAGATTCATAAAACAAGTACTTCTAGACCTCTGAAAAGACAGAGACAACCACATAATAATAGTGGGGGACTTCGACAACCCACTGTCAGTATCAGACAAATGATCAAGGCAGAAAACTAACAAAGAAATTCTTAACTTGAATTTGACATTTACTGATTGGACCTAACAGACATCTATGGAATACTCTACCCGCCAACCACAGAATAAACATGCTTCTCATTTGCACAGAACATATGAAGATTGAACACATGCCCAGACATGAAGCAAGTCTCAGTACATTTGAAAAAATTGAAAACATACAATCATACTCTTGAACCACAGTGGAATAAAAATAGAAATCAATATCAAAATCTCTCAAAACCACACAATTACATAGAAATGAAAACAACTTGCTCTTGAATGACTTTTGGATAAACAATAAAATAAAGGAGATTTTCTAAAAAAATCTTTTAAATAAATTTATAAAAAGGGACACAGCATACTAAAATCTCTGGGATGCAGCAAAGGTAGTGTTAACAGGAAAGTTTATGGTGTTAAATGGCTAATTTAAAAAAGTTAGAAAGATCTTAAATTGACAATGTAACATCAGAAAAAAAAAAAAAAACACTAAAATCAGAGCATAACAGAATGAAATTGAGATCCAAAAATACATACAAAGTATCAATGAAAGCAAATGTTGGTTATTTGAAAGGATGAACAATATCAATAGACAACAAGCTAAATTAACAAAGAAAAAAAGGGAGAAGATCCAAATAAGCCCAATCAGAAATGACAAAGGTGACATTACAACTGATCCCATGGAAATACAAAAGATTATCAGAGACTATTATTAACTCTTCTTTGCAAACAAACTAGAGAATTTAGAGGAAATGAATAAATTCCTGGAAACACACAATCTGCCAACATTGAATCAGGAAGGAATTAAAACCCTGAATAGACCAATAATGACTTCCAAAATTGAATGAGTAATAAAAAGCCTACCAACCAAAAAATGTCGCAGGTCAGACTGATTCACAGCTAAATTCTACCAGACATATAAAAAAGACTTGGTATCAATCCTACTAAAACTATTTTCAAAAAATCAAGAAGTGTCTCCTCCCTAACTCATTCTAGAAAGCCAGCATCACCCTGATACCAAAATCTGACAATGACACAATGAAAAAAGAAAACTACAGGCCAATATCCGTGATGAACATAGACACAAAATTCCTCACCAAAACACTAGCAAACCAAATCCAACAGCACATGAAAAAGTCAATTCACTATGATCAAATAGGCTTCATTCCTGGATGCAAGGTTGGTTCAACATATATAAATCAATAAATGTGATTCACTACATAAACAGAATTAAAAACAAAAGCCATATGATCACCTCAATAGATTCAGACAAAGCTTTTGATAAAATCCAACATCACTTCATAATAAAAACTCTCAAGAAAATAGGTATCAAAGGAACATGCCTCAACATAGTAAGAGTGATCTATGACAAACCCACAGTCAACATGATACCGAACAGGCAAAAAGTAGAAGCAATCTCCTTGAGAACTGGAACAAGACAAGGATGCCCATTCTCATTGTGCCTACTCAACAAAATACTGGAAGTGCTAGCCAGAGCAATCCGGCAAGAGAAAGAAAAAAAATCCAAATAGGAAAACAAAAAGTCAACCTATCTCTCTTTATGGCCAATACGACTCTATACCTAGAAAGCCCTAATGACTACAAGAACTATAAATGACTTCAGTAAAATTTCAGGCTTCTAGAACTGATAAATGACTTCAGTAAAATTTCGGGATACAAAAATCAATGCATAAAAGTCAATAGCATTTCTATCTACCAATAATATTAAAGCTAAGAGCCAAATCAAGAAAACAATCCCATTTACAATAGCAGCAAAAAAAAATATATATATATATATATATAAAATACCTAGGAATACATCTAACCAAGGAAGAAGGTAAAAGATCTCTACAAGGGAACTATGAAACACTACTAAAAACAACCATAGGTGATACAAACAAAGAAAAAAGCATTCCAAGCTCATAGGTTGGAAGAGTCAATATTGTTAAAATGGTCACAGTGCCCCCCAAAAATCTACACATTCAATGCCATTCCTATCAATCTACCAACATCATTTTTCACAGAATTAGAAAAAAACTATCCTAAAATTCATATGGAATCAGAAAAAGCCCAATAGCCAAAGTAATACTAAGCAAAAAGAAGAAAACCAGAGGCATCACATTACTCAACTTCAAACTATAAGGCTACCGTAACCAAAACAGCATGGTACTATTACAAAAACAGACACATAGACCAATGAAACAGAATAGAGAAACCAGAAATAAAGCTTCACAAGTACAGCCATCTCATCTTTAACAAAGATGACAAAACTGAACAGTAGGGAAAGGACACCCTATTCAATAAATGGTGCCAGGATAGCTGTCTAGCCATATGCAGAAGAATGATACTGGACTCCTACCTTTCACCATATAGAAACATTAACTCAAGATGGAATAAAGATTTAAATGTAAGATCTGAAGCTAAAAGAAACCTAGAAGAAAACCTAGGAAACACCATTCTGGATATCAGTCTTGGGAAATAATTTATGACTAATTCCTCAAAAGCAATTGCAACAAAAACAAAATTGACAAGTGGAACCAATTAAACTAGACAGCTTCTGCACAGCAAAAGGAACTATCAACAGAGCAAACAGACAATCTATAGAATGGGAGAAAATATTCACCAAATACACATCCAACAAGTGTCTATTTTCCAGACTGTATAAGCAATTTAAATAACTGAACAAGCAGAAAACAACCCCATTAAAAAATGGGCAAAAACATGAACAGACAGTTCTCAAAAGAAGATATATGAGCAGCCAAAAAATGTGAAAAAATATCCCACATCACTAAACACCAGAGAAATGCAAATCAAAACTACTATTAGATACCATCTCACACCAATCAGAATGGTTTACCATTGACTAAATAGTCAAAAAACAACAAATATTGGCAAGGCTGCAGAGAAAAGGGAATGCATTATACACTTTTGGTGGGAAGGAAAATTAGTTCAGAAACGGAACTACTTACTAGTCAACCCAGCAATCCCATTCTTTTCTATATATCCAAAAGAAAGCAAATCATTCTACTAAAAAGACATGTGCACTCACATATTCATTGCAGTACTACTGACAATAGCAAAGACATGGAATCAACCTAGGTGCCCATCAATGGTGGACTTGTTAAAGACAACATGGTACATATTCATCATGGAATACAATGCAGCCAAAAAAACAAAGAGTAAAATCATATCCTTTGCAGCAACATAGATGTAGCTGGAGGCCATTATCCTAAGTGAATTAATGCAGGAACAGAAAACTAAATACTGCATGTCCTCACTTGTAAGTGGGAGCTATACATCAGGTAATCATGGACACAAAGATAATGACAACAGAAACTAGGCACTACTAGAGTGAGAAGTGAAGAAGGGACAAGGGTTGAAAAACTATTGGATACTATGTTCACTACCTGAGTAAGGGGGTCATTTGTACCCCAAAGCTCAACATCATGCAATATACCCATGTCTGTGTTACAAACCTGCATATGTATCCCCCTGAATCTATAATAAAAGTTTAGAAAAAAGACAAGAAAACCTCTATCTCCATTAGAATCCACTATCAAAAGGTAAGTCTTACCATTACTCTCTGCTGTTTTAGCTATTCAGTGACTCTTTAATGCCTAAGAAAAATACACCTTCATTGATATGTCATTTAATGTAGTACATTTTGGTTCCGACCACTTTTCAAACCCTTGTCATTTCCTTCAAAGTGATCCATGGCCAAGTCCCATTGCACTACTTGTTCTTTTTAAAACATATCCTAAATTTCTTTCCAGATTCTCTTGCCTTTTTACATCTTTGTGCCCAAAGCCTGAATTCCCTCATCATCTCTACTCCCACTCTGTTCAATAAAATCCTATGCATGCTTCAAATGTGCCCTTAAATCTCACCACATTTGTGCATACTTCCCTGTCCTGACAGCTGGAATCACTGAATCTCTTCTTTATGAACCCACAGAATTTTAAAAATTCTACACCGCTGACACTTATTATGCTGTGCATTCATGCTTGGATCTCTAACCATGGCACTGAAAATCTTGGAGAGCAGATTGACCATGTTTTGATATTGCAAAACCCAAGGCTTATTTCTCCACCTTTAGGATACAATAAGAGCTCAAAATTGTATGGTGGAAATAAATTCAAATTAAGGTTCCTCCTTCCTCTAAAATGCCTTATCGTGTATTTGTGAATTAGTGCTGCATACTGATGAAGTTACTCTATACTCAACTCCAAATTCCAGTAAATAATCAATAGATGGTTATTGGAGGAGAAAATTAACATTATTCCAACAGAGTTATGTGCATATCTGTTGTAACAAGTTTCAGCCTGGATTATTATGATTTCATAATCATTCTCATTTTCTTAAGAAATACTACCTTGGAATCAATTTACTCTATTCCAAATGATACATGTGTTGAGGTCATAGAACAATCAGTAGACCTAAGAGTGACACCAAGATGTTCTCTATATTTCTAGGGAGTAACAGCGTGGAAAACATAAAGTAAATATATAATCAACAGGAAATATGGACCTTGCACAATAATCTAGAAGTAAAATAATCAAACTATAATTGCTGCAATGATCTAAAGGACACTGACATCACAATGGCTTATGGTGTTTTTGAAAGCTCAGGGGAAACCCACATACTGAAATCAGAGTCAGGCTGACATCCTAGTGATGGTGGTTATTTCCAGTCTTTGATAAAAGCCTATTTGACAGTCTGGTGGTGGTTCAGAAACTCTTTCATCTGTTTTCGTGACTTTGCCCCATCAAACGAATGACAGAAACACATAAATTAATCACCATTTTTCCAAGTCACCTAGGTGTATATCCTAGAACTCACCTGGTACAATCTTCCCCTACAAAATAACAAGCCACCCCATAGACAGAACCAAATTTCTGCAGCCCCTGTGACAAGCACAGCACTCTATATAGTAAGCATTCAATATGGTCCCCATGCTGAGTGAAGGAATAATTCTTTATTCCTTACTCCTCTCCCAGTGGATACTTGCAGGTTTATTAGGTATTTAAGAGTTTTCTGTCATGTCTGGTCTGTTGCATTCATCACTTTCTTTCCACTCCCACTGAAATCACTTTAGTTATGATTGTCTAATTTCATCTCATCTAATCTCATTCATTCATTTAACAAAAAAATTTAATCCGTATAATTTTCCAGAATTATAACTAGGAACATATAACTAGAACATACAGCTGGTTAGCTAGTTATGTTCTAATAACTAGAAAAAAAATCCTTGCCTTCATGATGATTCCATTCTACCCTCTGACCTGTTGCATTTTTAAAGTTGCCCTCTTAGATCTACAAGTTAAAGGCTAATTTTCAGACTGAGGTCAAGGTTTTGTCCCAACTTATGCCTTGCTAGCCTCTGCTAATTCCTGCTTCTTGCTTCCACTTAATCCCATACCATGGCAAATCCACTACCACTGAAAGGTACCCTCTCTCCCTCATCATTCACCTAACCAGATTCTACCCATTCTTTAAGGTTGTACCCAAGCCCCACCTTCTTGGAGACTTTTATGACTGCCTGGACTCACACTCATTCTCTTAACTCTTCCATATTCACACAGTACTGACTAACTAGCTCACTCGCTCAACCATTTCATCAGGCCCTGCCTTGTACTTCTTTTTATGTGCTGCAAACCTGTGCAGCCTCTGTCCCCAGTAACACTGTAGACTCCTTGAGTCCACTGTAGAATTACTCAATTACTATACTCTGTGTCTCCATAACACAGGTACCCTGAGAGGCTGTTAGTTTATGCTCACAATGCACTTCCAGAATAGAATAGAACTAGTAATACAAGTACTCTTTACATAATGAAATAACAATATTTATTTCTTATTTGAACGAGGGAACCCCAGCAGGAAAAGGAGTAGGCTGAATAAAAGAAGATCTTTGATCTAACTCATTTACTTTTATGCCTACTGAATTTCTGTCATTTTAAGATCCCATCTGAAAAAGATCTGTTCACAATTCAGAACCACCCAAACTCTTTTAGCAATTTCCTTGGTTCCCCCATAATCAATGACTCTCATTTCACCCTACTGTTAGTTACCATCTCTTACAGGCAAAATTTGTCTCTACTCAACAAGAAGATAAAAGCTAGATGAAGGATATTGAATTAAGTAAACTAAAGTTAACAAGAGAATAAGATGGCAGAAGAAGTAAATATTGGCTTTATTGTTGTTCATAATAACCTTACAGAACAAAAGGTAGATGGATTATAGTGATCTACTTTTAAAATAAATTTTCAAAAGTATTCTCATTACATTTTGAATGTATATTTAAATTTAAGGCAGTGCATGTGATATATATGTGTGTATGTGAAAATGAGTACTAATACAGTAGCTCAACAGATTTTTTGTCAGAATAATTTTAGACTGGAGTCCAGTGCTGCCAGCTTAAGCAAATAACTCATGTGGATGGAGATAAAAATATCATTTACCAATGTAAGGTCCAACAGTGGATAAACAGGGGAAGGAATGAAACCAAGTTATGGATGAGAGGTTAGAATGAATCAAGACAGAAGGACCGGCATCTCATGTTTATAATTAAATAAATAAACAACCTAAAACACCTCTGAACTGTAAGCTCAAATGTATCACACTAAAAACCTATTTTCAAATTACTTGTCATTTGAGACAATACCAGTCAGTAGCCATTAAATACATTTTTATAAATAACCTCCAAGAGATCCTGAACTCTACAGGTTTCATTCTTAAGGAATTTCCAGATTCCTTTAGAGTTATAACTCCCAAAATATATGCCAAGGTGCTCTAGGGGGTGCCATGGTGAACTCACACGGGTGAAACAGGATATTTTAAAATTTCAATGCAAATACAGCAGTACTCAAGATTCATTAGACACCCCAGGAACTACTAGCTTGAGGTAGTTCACAGTGTTAACACTACATACATTCCTTTTGATGTTATTATATCTGTTTGAACCTGGGGTTTGGAAGTTTCTGTGATGAAAAGCAAAAATCATGTGAAAATCAATGTGAAACAGGAAATTAGGGTGGTATGGTAGTGGCATCCACTCCGGCTCAAATGTTTGAGAGGGTGTTTCACGGCCAAAGTCATACACTTGCCTATAGTAAACTGCAGTGATTAAAATGAAACAAAATAATTTTCTTTTAAATTATATGCACTCTTTTTTTTCTTATGGCTATTAAGTTGTTAGACCATAACACTTATTAAGTTGTTTGGTGCTATTTAATGAACAGGATTGTTAGGTAGTGCTTTTGGCCTAGAGGCACAATGAAAAAATTAACACTAAGGATTTGGATGCGGTTAACTGAGAAAGTTTGAGAACTTGTGCTGTAGCCTCCAGAGTCTAGTGTATATTTTTTTTAAGACACACACACCACAAAATACATGCATACAGGTCCTTGTACGACCCTATAAATCTTTTTATTCTGATACCAACAAGCACCGCAGCTATTCTTAGCTTTAATTTTTAAACTAGAGACTTGTGTCCCTCAGGCACAGTGGTTTTCCTGCCTAAAAGTAGTATATGAAGATGACTGTTAATAAGTCAAACCAACCATATGGTGTCAGCAATAATGCATGCAAAAAATTCAACTCATTCAATTATGAGATCTATCCAAAAGTATACAGCTTAAAATTAATAAATTACTATTTTAAAATATATAATGAGCACCTTCTAAATGCAATGTATAACAAACCATGAGATGTGAAAACTATTATGCTGTTTATCATGCATTAGGAAACAGCAGAATAGCGTGGCTAGAAAATAGGATTTGTAGTTAGACAAAATCTCGGTGCATATCCCAGCATGATCTCTTACTGTTGGTAAGACTTCTGAAAAGTTTTCTGTGCTTGTTAGCTTGTTTATCTGTTTTCTGGCCTGTTTATAGTTCTCTCATCTCTATAGTAGGGTTAACAACAGTGTCCATCAGATAATCTCATTATGAGCTGTAAATAAAATAATGCATATGATTGCACAGAACTATGCCTGACACTTAATAATTAGTGGCTATTTATAGCATGTTATGGGAAAACAGTCTAATCAAGAATAATTTAAATCAGTAAGTTTTCATCACTCTTCTTAAAAGAGCAGTTTTATGCAAGGCTGATAAACTAATTGAAATTTATATTTAAATAAAAGTGATAAGGAACAAAGGTTAAATAATACATCAGAATAACACAAACTACAAAAAGTAGAGACTCAGTGCAAAAAGTAATAAAACATTTGAAACTATTAATTATCCTTTTCTTAAATTATCTACCTCTTGCTTCCAAACACCTGCCCTTGCTAGGTTCTCCTCATTCTTGGTGCTTTCTTCTTCTCTACTTCTTTGCTGACTCTACAGTAAATTTCACTAAATTATTCAGCAAATAACTCATGGCAGGATTTACTAAAAATCATGAAGCAAATCTGGATAGGTAGAAAATAACTGTAACACAAAGCTTAACTGGAGAAGTGCTACAAACAAAGGAAATAAAAGTCGCACGGGACTCGAGGGAGGAAGAAGTTACTACTGACAGAGAGACCTAGGAAAGTCTCTGTACAGGAGTTGCCCTTTCAGATGGGTCTTAGACATCAGGTGGGATTTGGATGTGCTTCCAAAGGGAAGGACACATGAACCAGCAGGGCAAGCAGGAGCAAAGGCTCAGAGACAAGAAGCATGAAAATGAACCAGGAGTGGCAAGGAGTTCAAATGGTTGAAATTTAGACCTCATCATGGAGGGAGGGAGAAAATGGTATTAGAAATGCTATTTAAAGACAAACTGTGGATGACTTCGGGTGTCCCCAGTGCTATGCCATTATCTCCTCTCCTCCACTGCATGAACTTCCACAGGGCTGGGTGCCTTCCCAATTTGATTATCATTATACCTCAATGCTGAGGACAGCACCCAAACACTTAGTGTTAAAAAAAAATACATTTTTAATTACTCAAGTTTCCTTGGTAATCAGCCAGGTAATCTTGTGTTCTGGTTCTAATTCTACCATTAACAAGCTCTGCGGGCCTGAGAAACTAATGTTGCCTCCCTTCCAGATCAAGCTTGCTCATCCATAAAATGACTGATATGGTTTTCATGAGTACTCAGGGTTTTAACTCTGTAAAATTACCTTTCAAAAAGTTATTACTTTATATAATATACCCTAAAATCATAAAAAAGATATAGTTTTGCCATTTGACATCCAAATGAATGACATTTCACTTTAATTTATGGAGACTGTTAAATGAAAAAACACAGCTTTTAAGAATGGTATTTAAGGACACTTCCCAGTTTTTACAGTTGGAAAACAAAAAAAAACAAACAAACAAACAGAATGTCTCCTTAACAAAAGTGGTTGCATGGAACCAAAAAAGAGCCCGCATTGCCAAGACAATCCTAAGTCAAAAGAACAAAGCTGGAGGCATCATGCTACCTGACTTCAAACTATACTACAAGGCTACAGTAACCAAAACAGCATGGTACTGGTACCAAAACAGAGATATAAAACAATGGAACAGAACAGAGTCCTCAGAAATAATACCACACATCTACAGCCATCTAATCTTTGACAGACCTGAGAAAAACAAGAAATGGGGAAAAGATTCCCTATTTAATAAATGGTGCTGGGAAATTGGGCTAGCCATAAGAAGAAAGCTGAAACTGGATCCTT
>NW_016808858.1:228905-242608 GCF_001698545.2 Rhinopithecus bieti
CGGCACTATTCACAATAGCAAAGACTTGGAATCAACCCAAATGTCCATCTGTGACAGACTGGATGAAGAAAATGTGGCACATATACACCATGGAATACTATGCAGCCATCAAAAGGGATGAGTTTGTGTCCTTTGTAGGGATATGGATGCAGCTGGAAACCATCATTTTCAGCAAACTATTGCAAGAAGAGAAAACCAAACACCGCATGTTCTCACTCATAGGTGGGAATTGAACAATGAGATCACTTGGACTTGGGAAGGGGAACATCACACACCGGGGCCTATTATGGGGAGGGGGCAGGGGGGAAGAATGGCATTGGGAGTTATACCTGATGTAAATGACGAGTTGATGGGTGCTGACGAGTTGATGGGTGCAGCACACCAACATGGCACAAGTATACATATGTAACAAAACTGCACGCTGTGCACATGTACCCTAGAACTTAAAGTATAATAACAAAAAAAAAATAAAACAATAAAATAAAATAAAATAGAACCTGAAAAAAAAAGTGGTTGCCATATTTCCCAATTATAAATTATACTTTTATATATTAATGTTTATAAAGTTATGAAGTTTTTCAATCATGAACAGAAGTCTATTTTTTATTGAAGAAATGTTTAGATCAATGATATGTCTAGAATTAAGGCACTGATGCAATAGTTGACTGAAAAACTTTTTATTGAACAAATACTCCTTGAGTCCCTACCACATATCCAAATACTATGTTAGGACCCAGGGATACACTTTGGAGGAAAAAGACATTCCAATGCAAAAGTAAAATATTCCTATCTGGAATAATCATGGAACTTTATGGGAGCAGAGAAAGTATTTCCCTGAGTCTCATGGTTTCAACAGACATTCTGGAGGAGGTGATATTGATAGAGTGAAAAGGATCCACAGGAGTTATCTATGTTAACAAGAGGAATGTGCTTTTTTCAGCCAGAGACAACCATGTGAGCCACAGCATAAAGGGGAAGGTAGGTATAATGAGGCCACTGTAAGACCTGGAATGTAAAAATCATAGATGTGAGAGAGAAGACTGGAATGAATGGCAAATGATTGACAGTTATGATGGTCCTGACTGTCATGCTAAAAAGTTTAGCCTTTAATTCTAAAAATGCTATGGCTCCACTGATGGGTCCCAAATGAGAGTATCAACTGGAGAACAACACCATGATGAGGGGTATCACCACTGTCGATTACAAACTGATGGACAGGGAAGCTGGAGGAGGGCATGGGCAGGAGGCAACTGCTGCAACAGTTCCGGGGAGTTGTGAAGAAGATGTGGCTATTAAAAAACAGAAGAGATATTTATTTTATAAGGTAGAAAAGACAGAATTTCATACTTAAGAGTGGGCAATGAAAGGAAGGAGAGAATGGTAGAAGTTAAAACCCAAATTATTTTCAAAGAGTAATTTAAGATCACATAACTTCTTAGTTAAATTCCTGAACAGCTGAAAAAATGAGTAAAACTCAATTATTCAGAACCCCGGGCTAAAGTCTCAGACTTGACCTTGCCAAGTTGAAGGACATCAGTCTAGTTCACCATCCTAGAAGATAAGGATCTTCCCTTGCTGGAATAAACCTGATTCCCACTCCAGGAGCAATATGTCCACTGTATCCTTCTGGAAATATGCATCTCAGAATCTAAGAAAGTAACATAAATAAAGCCTCTCAATGGTTTGAAAGCTTTCAAGGACTCTCCAAAGTGAATCATCAGAAGAGGAAGAGAAAGGATTCTAAGTGTAACTCAAAACATCTATTCTCAAAAATTTACCAGATGAGTGATGACATTAGTATGAACCTCAGTGACTGCTTAACACCAAACCACTTTTACTGAGCAACAATTATGTACCAAGTGTCGTGTTCTACTTATGCTTGGCCCAGCTTCCTCATCTATGAAACTGGAAGTAAGAGGACTTGTTAGAATTACTGCGGTATTTAAATTGCAAATATTGCTTTGATAAATTGATAAATATAAGGAATTTTCACTTTCACTACTCTTAAGATTTAATTTGACATATATGAACTTTCCTAATTTGTCTGCCACATCCCTCTTAACACCACCTTCCTCACATATTGTAATCTTCAGCTAGGTCAGATTACTGAAGCCTGCATGACGTCATCTCATCTCCATGTTATGGCTAGGATAAGTCCCCTGGTTGACTTTCTTTTAGCGCCTGACACTTTCCCATCAGATCACTTATCAGTGACTAAATAATTATTTTGAAATAAATATCTTTATGCCACACCAGACTCTAAAAGTCTGTAAGATCAACCTATTTCAATCACCCCTAAATCTCTCTGCTTATCAAGTGAATTAATAAATTTTCTCAGGCAAGATCTTATATTCCTAAATCTTCAAGTTTTAACACTGCATTTTAAAACAAATAAAAAAATAAGTAGCACTTGAGCCCTTAATGATAGTTTCCGTGTTCCTCACAAGATCACAATAGGAGAGACTTCCTAGGTTTCCTTTTGACTTCACCAGGCCTCAAGCATTCCAGTCACTTCTTACATTCAAGGACTTCACAAACCCATTCCTCAATTTCTCTATGACTTGGATCTATCATATTTCTAATTTTCTAATTATCAGCCCCCTTAATATTTTATTCTCATCCCCTCCATTGTTCTCATCACAGCGTGTGTAACCTATAGCCAATACAAAAGAGAGATGTTCTGGGAAGATAAACTTGGCTTTGATACACCTGAGAACTGGAGGAGGCAGAGATTAGAGCTAGCTAAGAGGCTATGATACCAGAACAGGTATGTAAAAAAGTGCTGTCTCTGGTCTATGGAAGTGGGAAAAGAGAGGCATATTTACTATCTGACTTGGAGACAGGTAACATATGAGGGTCAAAAGAGAAAAGATGGAAGAAGTTTCAAGTCTAAGTGACTGGGGGTAAGGTATTTTGGTTAACACAAACTAGAAAGTCCAGTGCATGTGGACAAATATCTAGTTTAGACTTACAAATAGCATCATTTACTACTTATCATTAAGTGGGGCAAATGTGGATACATTGTTTGGATTTCTTTCTTGTTTTACTTTTCTGTTTTCCAGTTTTGCTACACTGAGCACATATCACTTTATTAATAGAAAAAACAAACCTGTTTTCATGCAAACCTTGTTATGCACATGTTCACCGGCAGTGTAGGTGAGATACTGTAGAGATGTTCAGCAGGAAGATGGAATTGTAAGCCTGAGCTCATGAGTAGTCAAGGATATAGGCATAGTTTTAAAGTCATCTGCATAGAGTTAAAGCCCTGGGAATGCATGAGATCCTCAAGCGAAGGAGACCAAATTAGAGGGCCAAACAATGAAATTCTGTCTCAAGTTGTGCAGCCCTGACACACTGACAGGGAATGATTGGTGCTAGGTAAGAGCACAGGAAACATCATACTAGCCCCGAGGTTTTGTGCAACTTCCTCAGATTTAGTCTCAGAGAGTAGGAGGATGTGGTGTGGACAACCTCTCTGCACCATGAGAGTGTTTTGAAGTTACATCTATCAATGCTTTTTACTTATTGTTACAGTGATTTGTTTTTGTGTCATGCTGATGAAGCTGGGATGAAGAATTAAATCTTACTCAATTATTATCCTTCTTTGTTTTCCCCTCACCTAAGCACTTTCACGTACCAGCCACTTTATATATATATGTATATATATTTGCTGCAGAAACCAATCACACATATAGAGCTACTTTTTCCAATCCTCTCCCACTTTCAAATGCCGTAGCTTTCCTTGATCATGCTGCTACTTGCTTTTCTATCAGAATCAGTCTTCTAAAACCCAGATGACACACCTTGTCCTGCCTTGAGGCACTTTCTCCATATATCCCTCATTCCTACTTTGAAAGTTCACCATTTTTGCTCACTGTACACATTATTTACCCATAAGCACAGAGCATGTTATTTTACGTGGTATTTAGAAAATCTGTAATTAGCTAGGCTAGAAACAAGGCAATAAACTGTCCAGTGGAGCATGGCTCAGCCTCAGTATAAATTTGGGGGGGGTTTATTTGACACACTCATCGCCAAATTTAGCTCTTTCTACATTCCTAGACCTATTACCTTGACATTTAAGACCCATCTTGTAAAACTGCTTAAAGAAATAGTCTTTTAGAAATAGATACTAAAGAGATAGTTAAGTCTGAACCCTATCTTTAGTTGAATTTCACAACCTGAACGCACTTTACAAACCCTAAAACAACATACCACTGTGACCCAAATAAGTGTCAGAGTTGCTGGTGTGAAGAGTTAGTTAGTCCAAGGACTCCTGACACTGGGACCGGGCTGCTTTCATCCTGTTACTTTGTCTACGTGATGGTTAATGTATTCTTCTGCTGTCATGTCATATGGCTTAGGTGGAGGAAGTTGGTACAGATGTGCCTTGAGTGGAAATATTTTTCTTATAGGGTAGATCTTATTTTAAGTATTTAGAGGCATTTGTTATTTAGCAGAGCTCTGCAGTCAAACTTTTACATGGTAAAGAAACACTCGAAACACTCTCTAAATTGTCTGCCCACTTAATTTATTTTCTACTATAGCAATATAAAACTAGAGTTCGGTTTTCTGATTACCAACAGACTTGGTTATCTCACTCATACAAGTAAGCTGAAGCTAAACAGACTGACTGTTCCTGTTCTCCTCTGCCACTTATGATCTCAGGCAAGTCTCTTACCTCTCTCATTTTTTATCTTTTTTAATAAAAAGTGGGTTTAGGACCATGTGCTTGTCTACACCCTCAGCAATGCTGGGGGATCAAGTGGGAACATGTATGTGAAAATAGTCTGTAATAATAACAATTATGACAACAGGAATAATAGCTAACACTCATTCAGCATTTATTATGTGTCAGGCACAGCTTTGCATGAAGTAACTCATTTAATCCTTATAAAAATTCTAAGATGCAGGTATTGTTATTATTCCCATTTTACAGACAGAAAACCAAGGCACAAAGGTTAAGTAACTTGCACAAGTCACAAAGCTACTAAGTAAAGAAGCTGGAATAAATGACCATGTGCTACCTATACCCTGAGTACAGTGATAATATAACATTTTACCTTCAGAGACTGCAAAAGATAAAATAAGTATCACAGGAAAATTAAATAATCATCATTTTATAGATGAGACAATTGAGGTTCAGCAAGGTTTCACAGTTTGCCTAATTATATTTTCAGAGTATATATAATTTAGAATATATTTAAACTAGTCTGAAGTGCTCTGTTTTTAAATTAAGGGAAGTAGAGCAAATCTTCTGAAAACAGATTCAACGCAATTTTAAATTCTAGTGGCCTAACCAGCTATTATACTGGGAAATTATAGATTAAATATGCCTGGACATGTATAACAATAAGGGCTTAAGAAATATTAGCTACTATCCCTATAAATGTCCCAGTGCCTGCATCAGAGTCCCAAAGCACATCAAGAGTTCTAGACAAAATAGTATAGTTCTTTTTGAAAGTGTGAATAAGCAATTATAGTCTCTGGATTTGGAGAGTAATAAAAAAGTGGAGTCTCAAGTGTGAACTTTTTGTTTTCCTTTTCCCTAACTGATCTATTAAAAAAAAAAAAAATAAAAAAATAAAAAACCTTATAAATTCACACCCTAATCAAGATAAAACTTTTAGAAATAGATTTTAATTCATTTCTTTTCACTGAATGCACAGGGGTACTTAATAATATCAAAAATCCAGTTAGAAAGGAGAAGGTAAGGTTAACCCACCTACTAATGAAACACCACTTTTAAAAAGGAAGGAGGCATAATCCCTGTGGGCCAGCTGTGTGCCAGGCACTCACAGGCCAGCAGGTGCACACAGCATGGCTTCACTCCGAGTCAAATGCAACCAGGTCAAATCTGGCTCTTCCTCTACTAGCTGGGTGGCCTCAGGCAAAGTTACTTCATTTCTCTGACTCTATCAAGAGCCTCTCAACACACAGCTGACCCTCTAGCATGGAATCACTGGAATCCAGGCCAACTGCTGTCCCCTATGGGGTTTGGTGGGATTTACAACCTTGTTTCAAGGCCTACTCACAAGACCCTAGAGATACTTTTTGGAGTCTTTCAAGATCAAACTGGCCAATCTACACAGCTACAAGAGATACATCATGGGAATTTAGTAGATAAAAAGGGCCCTATTTGGCATTGAACCAAGTGAATATCAAGAGTCTAGCTGAGCCAAGATTCCCTTAATAACAAGTGTATATGATATCCTGTCAGAACAGTGCAGGTCTTCTCTATCTCATTCACCACCCACAACCTTCTCAACGCTAGGCCCACTAACCTCCACTACCTGTTCTCTCCAGGCACACACCAGAGTTGAACACTAGGGAGGGAGAGATGCATTCTTATCTTGGATAGACAGGCTGTGATTTGAAAGTACTACAAGGTACACCTGGCTGACTGGAGTCTGGGTGGGCGGTTGAGGCTGGATTTCACATGAACTCATTACCCACATGGCTCCCTATACAGCTTAATCCATGAAACGTGGAGCACATGCATGCTCCAACCATTTCCCACACTGGCCTAGCTTCCACCCAATTCACTGTGCCTGCTGTCCAATCTCTAATTCAGCTAACAGGGCCTTTGAGCTTGAGGCTGCTGAAGACAGATTACCACTGAGCATTAGAGCTCTGGGAAAAACGAGCTCCTCTACTGAGATGTTGAACATAACAACACCACAGTATCTGTAGAAAGAAATTTCCAAGACTCCAGATTTCTTATTTATACAGCCTTCTGTGACTATAGCCTCCACTGCAACTTCAGTCTACAAACATGGCTAACGAAGTGCTTTCGAGCTTAGGAGTTAAATTGCTCCTGACAATATGTTGTAAAATAGCAAAGCTGAAAATGGTGATAACCTGGGGACAAAATATATATGTAATATTGGGATCACAATTTGTTAGGAATTAATAAGCACTTGTATATCATATCCTTCTTCCCTAGCATTTATACAGGCTCAAAACATGCTAGCTAGTGTGATAATAATCCTTGCAGATCTCCTAGAGAACAGGCATGATCACCTTCAACTAGCACTGTTGGTGGCTCACCTGTCATTTATTGGGAGAAAGCATTCTCCCTGTTTACAAGTAAGGAAACTAAAACAAGGAGGTTAGAGAAGTTACCTAAGATTGCCTACTACATGCAGAGTAAAGTAAGGATCTAGATGGAGGCAGTTCCACTTTGAAATTTGAGCTATTTATCACTATACCCTTCCATCTCCTCTGTTTATGTGAGGAGACTGAAATCTACAGACATAGAACTTGTCTGCTGTCATGCGGTTACCTGGATGGTACATAAAAGTCCAAATTACAGCTACATCCCCGTTTAAACAGTAAGCCATTTCTAAATCTGAATCCTGAGGACTTTCATGAAGCCAGAAAGGTTTTCAGACATTACGACACTCAGCAATAAAGTACACAGAATTTTTTTAGATGAAAAGCCCCATCCAACAGTGGCTGATAACATCTTCTGTTCTCTGATAACCCCCTTGCTACTAGAGCAGCTGAAGATGACTCCAAATGCATGAATCTGTTCATCTGTTCACATGCTAAAAGCGTAAGTCCTGGCAGTTTATGATTAAAGAGGCATGAAAGTCCCCAGATCACAAATGCCCTTTCAAAAATTTTCCGCCTTTGTTCTGGCTTCAAGCCATGATAAAGTGTTTCCAATCAAATGCATCAGCTAAAATGAACCCATTTTCTGAAACAGCAGTGGCTAATTTGGGTCCAGCACTTATAAAGAAAGGTTCCTGGTGTCACAGACCATGAAATAAGACTGTTTGAAGTTGTTTCCATGGAGAATCCCAGAAGACCTTAAAACTTCTGAGCAGGAAGATCCCTGACACTTGCCCAACTCCTTTCCACTTAACAATGATGCAACTAAGCCGAAAAGACTTGTCCAAAGCCACTGAGCAGGTTAGTTAGTGGCAGGGCTAAAATCTGTAATGAGGAGTTGGTCATGCCCAGGTTGCAAACAGCCTTGTCCAAGGATTCATACTTGGAGTAGATACTTTGCACCCTTACCTTTGACTAGGCCTAACTTCTGGTACAAACCTGTGGAGTCAAAATCTGATTTTCAATATTGTAAAAAACAAAAACAAACAAAAAACTCTCATTTTCCAGATCTCTCAATGAAAACTTTAGGGCCAAATCAAGAAATCATAAGGCTATCACAGGCCCTTACATAAAAATGGTCTTAAAATATATACACAATCTCCTTTTCATAGAAGACTGAGAGCCAGAGAGATAGAAATATAGAAAGAGAGGGAGAAACAATACTTTGCCCCTGACATACACACACAAAAGTACTTGGCTTCCTCAAAGAAAAAAAAAAAAAAAAATCTCAAACTCCTTTGTCTTAAGGGCAGAGAGAAAGGTGACAAAATTTGACATAAAGTGAGCGACTGAAGACAGGAATGGGCAAACTCCAGCTAGCCTGGAACTATCCCGGTTTCCGCTGTGAACCAGCCTAGGGGCTTCCCCTCGGTCGGCCCCTGCACGGAAGGACGTGCCTGACACTGGGCTGCGTCATGTGCAGAACTACCCACGCCCAGAAAACTAGCTGGAGTGGAGAACAGAATGAAATTGCAGCCAATCTTCCTCTGGTTCCCTGGGGAGGCCTGCTCTGGGCAGAGAGATCCCAGGGGACTGTGCGGGAAGGAGCTAATAGCCCAAAAAGCTCCAGGGAATGCACTTGAAGTTTCAAACGTTTTTCTCTTCTTTGAAACTAAGTTTCCAGCCCACCAGGAAAAACTGTCTCGCGACCTAGTGATTTTAATCTCACGCTTGGCCGCAAGCCGCTGCCTCAAGACTGGAAACTGGCCGCGAGGCACTCTAGCCCCCTGAGCTCCTCCCCTGGCGCTCACCGGCGATATCCCAGAGCTGCAGGCGCACCACAGTCTCCGGGTCCCAGTGGAGCACCTTGAGCGCGAAGTCCACGCCGATTGTGGCCCGGTAGTGCGAGGAGAAGTTCTGGTGCACGTAGCGCTTGATGATGCTGGTCTTCCCCACGCCCAGGTCGCCAATCACCAGCAATTTGTACAGGTGCTCCTTGTGCGGCGCCTGCATCCTGGCGGCCGGCCCGCCGTGCAGTGCCAGACCAGGGAAGCGCAGCCAGGGCTCTGCGCAGGAGAGAGACTTGGCGAGCGCAAGTGTAGGTGCAAAGGAGAGGCGTGGGCGGCAGGGCGGGGGCCGGGGGGCGGAACTCCTCCCCTAGGGGTTAATCCTCCTTCCTACTCCGCGGTCTTGGAGAGGGGAGGAGACAGGAGTTAGTCCCGGGACTGGCAGCTGAAAGGATTTCGCGTGTGGTTGCATGTTACAGTGCTTATTTATCCGGCGCTTTAGAGTTTCCGAAGATCTGTTTTCGCCTGTGACCCTGGCCACAAACTTATGAGGTGTGGATCTTATTTTCCACATTTTGCTTGCGAGAAAACTGATTGTGAACAAGTACTCTGCGGGAGATGGCCCGTGAAAGGCTCCGCTGAACACAGGTCTGAAGTCACAGGGCTACGAACCACCCCACACTGTAGAGAGAAAGTACAGTATTAGGAAGCCGGAGACTGGCCAGACTTGGTTCCTGCGTGTCCTGGTTTTTGAGGGACCATAAGTAAGTCATTTGAGCTCCCCCAGCCTGTTTATTCGCAATGAATGGCAATGCTGACCTTTCAGCAGCTTGAAAGTGTGAACACTGAGCACTTTCACACCCATTCAACTGGTAATCAGTTAAGGAGGACAACTGGGCCGAAAATGCCAAGGGCACTCGTGACTTTTAGCCTCTTCTCATATTCTGAAAAGTTTGAGCTGCACAGAAAGACAGTTTTAACAATTGGTCAGATTATTACAAATAATAGTAACGGCAAACATTTATTGAGCACTCGCTATATGCCAGAGGGTTTATAAATCATGTCTTTTAATCTTCCCAGCTGTCTTAATAGTAGATACTATTTTTCTTCCTATTTTACAAATGAGGAAGCTAAGGACTAGACATTTTAAGTAATGGACCCAGAGTCAAATAGTAAGGAAAAAAGCCAAATTCAAACACAGGTCTTGAGGTTCCTAACGTTTTTGTTGTTGTTGTTGTTTGTTTTCATTCATTTGACCAATATACATTGAGTACTACCATTCACCATGCACAGTTCTGTGTACTTGGGATGATACAGAAATCCTAACGCAGACAATGACTACTGGCCTCAAAAAAATTTACCTTCTTGTGGGTGGAGACAAACAAGACAAAATAAGTACAATTTGTCATATATTAATTGGTAATAAAATAAGGCAGGAAAGGGGATGTGAGGAGATTATATGGGGTTTGCCTTTTAGATAGGGTGGCCAGGGAAGTTTTCAGTAAGAAGCAGACAATTTAGTAAAGACATAAAGAAAATGAGAAATTGGGCATTCAGGTCTAAGGGGTGAGCAGTTTATACCAAAATGAGCTATTTTGTACCTGAATGTGCTGTGAATGGAGCGCTGCTCACATTCTGTCGTTTCATCTTCTCAATTGCTTTATGAAGTGGGTTATTTTCTTCGATTTATAAATAAAGAAACCAAGATTAAGAGCAACTTTCTCAAGGGCACACATAACTAGTATGTGTTAGAACTGGGACTTAAACAGAGTCCTGTGTGAAAGGGAGAAAGGAGGTTTGGCAAGGCCATTGTCTTTCTCCCTTCCTCCTCTGGCCTGACACACCCTAAACTTTAGCCTCCACTTGCCCCAAACAAGCAGAGGGATGCCCTAGATGTGTAACTGGGACGAGTCACATAACCTCTCTCAGCCTTAGTTTCTACATCAACAAAAGGAGAATGATAATACCTGTGGCCGGGCATAGTGGTTCATGCCTGTAATCCAAGCACTTTGGGAGGCCGAGGCAGGTGAATCATTTGAGGTCAGGAGTTCAAGACCAGCCTGGCCAACATGGTGAAACCTGTCTCTACTAAAAGTACAAAAATTAGCCGGGCATGATGGCGGGTGCCTGTAATCCCAGCTACTTGGGAGACTGAGACAGGAGAATAACTTGAACCCGGGATGCAGAGGATACAGTGAGCCAAGATTGCACCTTTGCTCTCCAGCCTGGGCGACCTGAGCAAGACTCGGTCTCAAAATAAATAAAATAAATACATACATAAATAAATAAATAAATAAATAAATAGAAATAAAGTTGTTGAGAAAATGCTGGGTCCACAGTAGGTGGTAAATAAATGGTAACTATTAATATAAAATGAGGGACAAGCTTTAAATACTGTCCGCAGGCACTGTCCTGTGCAGTTTTATATTTCCTCAAAGAGTAACTCAGAAGCTTTGCTCGGAATGGACACTAAGTGACAGTGTGTAGAATTGCACTCATCTGTGTTTTATTGAAGTGCTTAGCTGGGTAGGCCTCATTCACTGGTTTCCACCCACGCAGGGACACACCAAGAAGATTATATCTAATAAATGAGATAGATATTCTACCTGCTTAAAGAATTAGCCAACCACGTCACCTCACTTCCCAGGGAGGGGAATTCAGGAGCACAAGATGCTGAAGCCATTCTAAATGCCTGCAAAATTAGGAAGGATGACAAAATGAGACCTTTGCCAGCTCTAAAATCCTGGGTCTGTAAATCTGAGAGACAGACTTTGTCTGCCCAACGAGCTCCTAGGGTAGAAACGAGGTAGGAGTTTGAGACATCTTGTGGGCCAGACCTCAGAATTATACCCAACCCAACTTTCTCACCAGCCCCAGACTGTTTTCCCAAGCCTGGTCCAGGCAGAGTCATCCTCACCGTTGTCTGTTCTCCTCTTCTGAGCAAGAGCATATTGGAACATCAGACATTTTGATTTATGAGGTAGGACAGACAGGGCAAAGTTCAGGATTTCTGGGTCCTGAAGCTGATAACATTGGAGGAAGGAGCTTTTTAAGCAAAATAATGCAAAATCAAAAATATATAATTAGGTCTAGGGCCTTGAAAGGGATCCTGAAGCTTCAGTTTTATTGCCTCTCTGGGGGTAGGAGATTCCTCTCTCAGGGACAGTAGCCAACCATGGTGAGCAAGCTCCTTTGCCAGGCAGGAAGTATGTGCAGTTTGTTTCCAGCAGTACTCATTTAGGTCTCATGATCATTCTTCACAGTGGGAAGAAATTACTCTCGGTTTATATTTTTAAGACTTTTAGATTAAAATAGCTTGGTAAGCACCCCGGCCTAGCAGTTCAGTAAAATCTTTGTAAAAATTGCCTAGGTCTCTGAACCTGAAAGTCCCCTGGGTAAAATGAGGGAGTTAGGTTGCAAGATCTCTGGAGAGTCTTTGGGACTCTAAAATATCAGAATTCTGGATATTCTAGACATCGTCTGGTAAGACTTACACCCTAGCTGATTCTAGTCACCCCACAAGAGCACCACTGCCCAAGAGGTGATGTTTTCTCTCCTCTTTTTAGGTTTGGAAGAAAGGCCATCTCAAAGCAAACATGATACCATAGTTCTCTTCTGGTTTCATGGTGCTATTCTTTCCTCTGCTGAAGTACATTTTCCCACAAGACAAAGGCAATCCAAGAACATTTTTTGTGGAGGGCAAACCTTCCTGTACTCCCCTTCTTTGCTTTGAATTTATTTTCTACTCTCGGAACTAGGCTGCAGACAGGGAGTCAGGTAGTCAGGGACAAACTATAAACTGGATCAAGCCAGACAGTGAATAGATGGAAAGGATATTATCAAGCAGCTAGACTATTCTTACCTCTTCTTTCAATCAACCTGTCCCCTGCAATTATAATGCTTCTCGAGAACCTACCTTCCCCAACCTGAACATATACCTGTCAAGATGGTTTAGGATTATCAGGAGGATCTCAGCTTTTTCTGACACAAAAGAGCCAGTGCTTCCTCCCTCTGGAGAGAACAGCTGTGCCATTGGCCCCCCTCCTAGCTGCCGCACTGCACCATGGAAACCTGTTCTCCACAGTAATTCTCAAAACATCTCTGGTGATGTTTTGACAAGCTTACTACCCTCAAATTGCTAAACCATAGCACATCTTCTCACCAAGGTTGGGAAGGCCGATGACTCATGTTTGTAAAAGGTGTGTGAGACCACAAAGTGCTCAGAATTCAAGCCAAGAATGATATCCCAGAAGGCACAGCATTAGATTTCTCTGAATCTCCATTCCCTTTCTGTCCAACGCGGGTACCTATTCTTATGAAATGGAAAAACTAATTACAATGATTGCAAATTGCTTTGCAAATGTAAACTTGAAGGGGCAAACCCTCATGTTTTCCTCCTAGAGATACTGTATTTGGTGAGCCCCTGTGAAGTTACATTATTTGCTTTTGCCATTAAGAGAGCCATGGGGAGTTATTCATTAGCTTATGTGAGCTTTTAATTATTGCCCTGAAGAAATATGTAAATGACTGCAAGATGGGGTCCCAAGGGCTCTGTTATAGAAAAGGTAATCTAATTTTTCTTAGATTAATACAAGAAATATGTCTTAAAACAGATGAACTTTACTCTGCAAAAGGCCTGGAAGAAATGACCATATATTTTATCATTCCAACTATGACTCTTGAGAGTGAAAGGGGGCACTATGAATAATTACACCAAACAACAGGAACAAGCCAGGGCTTTCCTAAAGAATATTCATTCCCTGGTGTGAACCCGGGAGGCGGAACTTGCAGTGAGCCGAGATCACGCCACTGCACTCCAACCTGGGCGACAGAGTGAGACTCTGTCTCAAAAAATAAATA
>NW_016808858.1:243025-253903 GCF_001698545.2 Rhinopithecus bieti
TAATTAAAAGAATATTCATTCCTGAAGAAGAGGGAAAAGTCGGGGCTTTCAAATGAGATCTATAGGCTTTGGAAAATTCTCCTAAACCACAATTTTAATAAATAGGTCTGCCAAGTTAAAGTTGCAGCTTATTTCTTTCTTGTCTTCAAAAAGTTCTCTTTACCCACTAGGCTTGTCTGAAACCTGTGCTAACTTGCAGTTGGAGTCATCTAGTATTGATCCAGGATTACAGCAGGTGTCTAGAAGTAGGAAGCAACTTTTGGGTTATTTGGAGAGAGGCCAAGATGGATTCTGTATGGGATGTGCTTAAAATAAATTCTCTCCAGTCTATGAGAAATTTGTGTCTAGATTTTTTTCCAGAAAGAAAGACTGCAATAGGATATTTATGGGTTATCATGAGAAACTGATTGCAAGTGCATTTTTTAACCCACCAATAGTATGAATCAAGAAAACCAGATATGACCTAAACCATTTTCAGCAGTGTATTTATCATCAACTAAAATTATGTGCCTTAGCTGTGCCAGACAGGCATGGCTGAATTGGGGCTTATTTTTCTACTAACACACCTAACATGGACAAGTGGAAATAAGCTATGGAATGGCCAAAAGGCAAGCATCTGAGAACATGGAGCAAAATGATTCTGTTTGTGCTAGAATTTCAACTTCCTCATCCTGGGAACCTACAACGAGCTAAGCCCTTTGACTTGGTAAGTTTATTTGATCTTCACGATCACTCAGTAGCAAGTATCTTCACTTTATAATGAGGGAAATAGGGCTGAAATCATTTAAATAATTTTTCCAAAGTCACAGATATGGAGTGACAACATGAGAATCCTAACACCTAATTCCTAAATCTGTGCTTTTTCTGCTATACCACACTCCTTTAGTATGTGATAAATTTCAGGTCCAGGCTTCTACTATAGCTTTGTTTCTGCTATGCTACTAAATATTCAGGCTATGAAGAAAAGAGGTTGATTCTCTTTCCATTTGATAAAGTCCTAACTATGTAGGGAAACAGCCAATAAAGGAAGAAAAGAAAAATCTATGATTCAAAGATAAAAGGATATATTCCATAATCTCTCACCAACTCAGGCAAAAAGTCAACACAAGTAAAAGTGGCATGCTGTGCATTTGTGGGAAGAGGCCTGACCCAGGGCACATAGAGAGCATATACCAAGGAGCCTACTCCTGTTGCTTTCAGAGAAGGTGATAGGATAGCACTGAGGCTCTCCCGTGAATGAACCCCTAGTCCATAATGCGTGAGGACAAAGGGACTGGTAAGGTCTAGCTCAGAAAGTTAAAGCTAGAAAATTACTGACAGACCATCACAGCATAAACAAAGAAATATTTATGTACAAAGCATTGTAACAGACTTTTTTGAGGATCAGGGTTAGAAGAAAGGTCTCACGTTTATCTCAAAGAGTGTATAAGATATAAGCCCCTACCATCAAAATGCTTCCATTCTGGTTAAAGCAGCAGCATGTATACACATGGCCTTCTGCCTTCCACTCTAACCTTCTCAGACTCCTTCACAACTTCCCTTCTTTTCTGCCCATCCACTAAAGTTTGCTATTCTTCATCCTTGGGACTCTGACTTTCCCTGCTTGAGCTCATCCACTCCTGTGACAATAGAGCAAATGGGGTTAGGAACTCTGGAATCAGGTGAACTTACCTGATTTCACATTCAAGTTCTACCACTACCCAGTCATAAGAACTTTGTAAAGTAGTTTAACTTCTGCAAACCCATCCCTTCAGGTATAAAATGAGGGTAATAATTTTAACCTCATATTTTTTTGAGAAGACCAAATAAAATTATGTGAAGTGCTTAGCATAGTGCTTGGCCCAGGATATGCACTGAAAAGAACATGTTGTTAAACTATCAGATGTCTGCTGATGATTTCTATATATGTATTTAAAACACAACCTTACTCCTGCATTCCATACCCTTGTTCCAACTGCCTGTTGGGCATTTCTACCAGGCTTTCTGGCAGACAGTTTAAATGCAACATGTGCAAAACTGAACTCATTATCTACCCTAACAGACTTGTTCCCTTTCCTGTATTCCTGGTTTTTGGTCAGTGGTTCCTCCCTCACCAAAGTCTACCAAGCTCAAAAACTCGGTCACTCTTGATTCCTCTCTCTTTGTTACCCATCTCAAACGAATTCCTGATGGCATTTCCACTACTCCACAAAATTACTATTATAACAAAAAGGTGAATATCTATGCATTATTATTGTGGAGAAAGGACCTTTAAATATTACATGAAAGGCAGAAATAATAAAAGAAAGAAAACCTAAATGTGTAGATATTAACAATCACCAGAAGCAAGACAAATGATACTTGCAGAATGAGAAAAATTTTACAACATTTAAGACAGGCAAAAGGAAATATACCTTATATTAAATTGTTCTAATAACTTTTTTAGACACTAAATTAGATAAAGATATAAATAAGCAATTGACCACATAAGACAAGCAAAAAGCCAATAATGTGAAAAGTACATTTTCACTAGGATAGTAATAAAAGTATGAAAATTAAGCAATAATGTAATACCATTTTTTACTTTTTAAATGGACAAATATATTTTAATACTAAAAATATCCAATTTTGATGAGAATGTGAAAAAATGGATATTATCATATGATCCTGTGGTGGAACTAACAATAAAATGTTGTTAAAAGGAAATGTGGTTATATATATCAAAAACCTTAAAATGCATGTGCCCTTTGTTAACAATTCCATTTTTAGGAATTTATGGTAAGGAAGTCATTAAAGGTGTATGTGACAATTTTGTTTTAAGAATTCCAATTGCAGTGTTGCTTATAAAAACAAAAAACCAGAACTCCCTAAATACACATGAGGTTAAATATTGTAATGGTATACATATGTGCAGGCACATTATACCACCTTTATAAACAATGTTAAAGAAAATATTACAGTCTGAAAAATGTTCACAGTATTTTCGTAACATTTTAAATGGGAGGTCAACAAATCACAAAAAGTTATCGTCTCCAATTTAGCATTAAATACATAATTTCCTTTTTACACAAACACACACATTGTTGATGGAAAAAAAGGTACAGAAATTTATGCACCCACATATTAGAGTTTGTCTCTGAATGGTGAAATTATTGCTTCTTTTTTATATATTTTCCTGCTTTTCTGTATTTCATTTTTATAGAAACATAATTGATATCAAAAGAAGAAAACAAAGTTAAAATCAAATGTGTACGTAATAGGTCTTGGATGAGGATTTCCAGTCACTCCTGTTTCAGGTTTCAGCATTCAGTGTGTAGAGACAATGAAGTTTCCTGTCTGACCACCAAGTGCTGGGTATCAGTGTTTTAGGTTTTAGCATTTTTCTAGTCAACCTTTCTCATTCTGATCACCCTAATCTTATCAGTGCTGAGAGGTGTGCCCTCCTAAGGGAACCAACGCACTATTTCATGGGTGGCACAATCAGGCTGACACTCCAAAACCAGTTAGACAAGGTACTCATGCTGCCCTGGAGTGACTCTGCCACGGTAGCCCTGGCTTAGCTCATGCAGACAAGCTCCATGTGCCTGAAAGGGAATTGACTGTCTCTCCCCAGTTTGGATTGAAATTCCCACCAGGGTCACCAATATCCAAACCTTGATATCATCTTCACTTCTTTCCTGCTTGTGCCCTACTTTTCCACTTTGACACCGACTTGCAAATTCTTCTCTCCAGTGTCTCTTTCATTCATGCTATCATTTCAGTCCCTCTTAATATCTCATCAAGTAGTTGTTCCCTAAGGACATCTTCCTGATTCAGTTCCCTCTGCTTTGTCCTATCCCTCACCACCCCTAGATCAGTCTTCAAAAATAAATTACTACAAGCTGGCCATGTTGGCATCTGCCTGTAGTCCCAACTACTGGGAGGCTGAAGTGGGAGGTTCGCTTTAGCTTAGGAGTTCAAGTCTAGACTGGGCAATATAATAAGACCCTGCCTTTAAAAAGTAAAATAAAATAAAGATACTACTGCAATAGGACACTTACTCCTCTTACTATAACCTCTGAACTTATGTGTGAGCAGAATACCTTGTTTTGTTTAACCTTTTGATGAGTTGGGTTTTCTGTTTATGCAGCCAAACCAAATCTTAAATGATAAATCTCCCTGAGTCTAAAAGAAGGCATGTCTCTGTTTATCATGCCTGTATAATAGCAGTTTATATGTATGCCATTTCACCATTTCACTACCTCTCCCCAGCATTCTTTTTGTAGATTTTGTTGCCCTCCTCTTTGACTCTCCCCCATAAAATCAGAAGAATATACCCTACCAGCACAAGGTGCAGCCTGCTCCATGATACTGGCATGCTCAAGAAATTGTCCATACTTGTTTATGCCAGGCTGTATTCATGTCTTGACTTGTACAGGCACTCCTTAAGTCTTTTAATGACAATGAAAAGTATGAATCATGCAAGACCATGTCTTATGTTATTGCCAACAATTTTGAGCCTGAAATGCAGTAAGATACCTGGCATTTTGTTTTATTTCTTTTATTTTTAGAGGCATGAACATTGCTACTGGCATCCATAGAAAGCAATGGGAAGATGAGTGCATAAAGACTGCTAACGTGGAAGTTACCGGGCTGCATTCCCTTACTGACTCTGCCACTAATTTCAGAGTCAGCCTGATCCCTTCATTTCACACACCCTTTTAACCTCCTTTGAGTATCTTCTGTAAATTGATAGCACCTTCTCAAAAACAACCAGGTCATATGCATGAAGGATCTCAAAGACAGGCATAATTATCCAACAACTAGTAAGTACCCTTTAAACAGTTGTTCCTCTTTTAAGAATCTGTCCCAAATAAATAATCAGGCAGTCTTTCCAAGATTTATGCACAAGATATTTAATGTAGCATTATTTTTAGTAGCAACCTAAATATTTATCAATAGAAACTGGTTAGACAATGTTGTATCCATAAAATTTAATATTTTATAGCCATTAAACATCATGTTTATGAAGAATATTAATAGAATGAATATTCAAGCTATTACTTGGAAAAGAAAATATAAAATTACATATAAATATGTGCATACATACATAAATTATCCAGATTTTATAAATATATGTACATGATTATACATATAACTAGAACAAACATTTTTCTTCTTTATACTTTTCTAAGTTTTCTAGGATATATATGGATTGGTTTTAAAATTAATGAAATTAATATGTAATTATCTTGAAAATATTTAAGGATTTATTATTTATTTTTATTTATTCTTGATATTTTGAAATTTTACAGTTAACACATCTTGGTTTAAGTTACCAAGTGGTCTCTTTCATCTGGACACAGATGGCTTTCGTTTATCAACAGCATTCTTGCATTATTTCTTTGATAATTTTATCTCTCTTTTTATTTGTTCTCAATCTCTCAAAAATTTTAAAATCTAACTCTAGAACGCCATTAAGACTTTTTAAACAATGTTTCATTCTTTTTGTCTCTATATTCTACTTTCTGGAAGACTTGCTCAACTTGGTTTACAAAGTCTTTCATTGAAAACTTTTAATTAGCAACTTGATTTTGAAGAGATACTTAGATCTATTTATCTAGTTTTTTAAAAGTGCTAGGTTCCCAAAATATAAATATACAGCTTAATCAATTAAACTTTCTTTATCAGTTTTTGATAATAATGCCATAGCAACTTCTTAAAAAAGCTATTGGAAAATGTATGCCCCCAGGGCCCTGATGTATTTAGCTGTGTCCCCAAACAAATCTCATCTTAAATTCCCCCATGTTGTTGGAGGGAGCTAGTCAGAGGTAATTGAATCATCGGGGCAGATCTTTCTTGTACCATTCTTGTGATAGCGAATTAGTCTCACGAGATCTGATGGTATTAAAAGGAAAGTTTCCTTACACAAGCTCTCTTGTCTTGTCTGCTGCCATGTGAGATGTGCTTTTCACCTTCCAACGTGATTGTGAGCCCTCCCCCGCCATATGCAACTGTGACTCCAGTAAACTTCTTTCTTTTGTAAATGGCCCAGTCTAAGGTATATCTTTATTAGCAGTGTGAAAACAGACTAACATAGTAAATTGGTACTAGTAGAGTGGGGTGCTGCTGAAAAGATACCTGAAAATTTGGAAATGACTTTGGAACTGAGTAAGGGGCAAAGGTTGGAACAGTTTGGAGGGCTCAGAAGAAGACAGGAAAATGTGGGAAAGTTTAGAGCATCCTAGAGACAGTTGAATGGCTTTAACCAAAAGCCTGATAGTGATATGGACAATAAGGTTCAGGCTCAGGTGGTCTCAAATGGAGATGAGGAACTTGCTGGGAACTGAAGTAAAGGTGACTCTTATGTTTTAGCAAAGAGACTAGTAGCATCTTGCCCCTTCCCTAGAGATTTGTGGAACTTTGAACTTGAGAGAGATGATTTAGGATATCTGGCAAAAGAAATTTCTAAGCAGCAAAGCATTGAAGGGGTGACTTAGATGCTGTTAAAGGCATTAGATTTTATAAGAGAAGCAGAACATAAAAGTTTGGAAAATTTGCAGCCTAACAACGTGATAGAAAAGAAAAACCCATTTTCTGAGGAGAAATTCAAGCTGACTGCAGAAATTTGCATAAGTAATGAGGAGATGAATGTCAATCCCCAAGACAGTGGGGAAAATGTCTCCAGGGCATGTCAGAGGTCTTCATGGCAGCCCCCTCTATCACAGCCCCAGAGGCCTTCTCTTATCTGCCACCAGGGTGTGACGTGCCTTTCACTTTCTGCCATGATTGTGAGGCCTCCCCAGCCACGTGGAACTGTGAGTTCCATAAACCTCTTTCTTTTATAAATGGCCCAGTCTCAGATTTGTCTGTGTTAGTAGTGTAAAAACATGAATACAGGCCTTCACCCACCCATATGAGAAGTATTTAAATAGCACTGAAATTTTATGTTGTCTGTAGATTTCCAAGCTCTGACATATCTTAACCTCAACAATAACCAGGTATTTAGTGAAATAAATAATAGATAACCTGTGGGGAGCAGGAATTCTTAAATTGTGTTAATATTGGAAGATCCTTTCAGTGAGCTAAGCTCAACTAGGGGCAACCTTGGAGGAAAGGAAAACTGGCTGGTTTCTACCATTTTCCCCCAAGTCACCTAATAACCACCCTATATTTAGAACTTTAGGAAGAACTCAAAACAAAGATAGAAAATGAGGGCAAAGAGAAAAGATGTGAGGTTTAGTTGTTGCTGTTGTTTGATTGTTTTTGTTCTTATGAAAGAAAAATCTCTTAGTTCTGATCTACTAGACTCATGTCTACTGGTTAAAGGTGTTTGGCAATGTTTTGATGTTGATCAGAGTTTGTTTCCCAGATCTTTGCAAAACCATACAGATGATTGGTGCCTCCTCATTCTGCCAGTTCACCTTGGAAAAGAGATACTTATAAAGACTGCTAGAATCAATCATCTTTCCCAAGTAAGGTGTATTGTTGCACAAATTGGTCTATGTTAGAGGGAATAGAGACAAGAAAAACCTGAGGACCCTGAGACATGGCTATTGGGCTGCTTGAGCTTGATAATCCCATGACAAATCCAAAAAGAGGCACCAATTCTTCCAACTTGCTTGGTACTAGAAGCCTCAGGAATATCAGGGTTGTAGGCGTCACAAACTCCAAGACCCATGGAACTAGTGTTTGCTGCTGATTTCTCCTTTTATTTTTTGAAAACAGTGTTTCACTCTATCAGCCAGACTGGAATGCAGTGGTGTAATCATAGCTCACTGCAGCCCTGAACTCCTGGGTTCAACTGGTCCTCCCACCCCAGCCTCTTGAATAGGTGGGACTATAGTTGTGCTCCATCTTGCCCAGCAATTTTTTTTTCTTTTTTGTAGAGACAGGGTCCTGCTGTATTGCCCAGGCTGGTCTTGAACTCCTGGCCTCAACTGATCATTCTGCCTTGCCCTCCCAAATAGCTGGGATTATAAGCATGAGTCTCCATGCCCAGATGCTTTCGCCATTTGAGGAAAGGATACTTTGGCCAAAACTTTACTGCTTACTGTTTAAAGCTGAGTTCCTCCAAGGTAATCTAATCTGGGTATATGGTCTTCTTAAACACATTTTCAACACTCTTGGCAGTTCTGGAATAATTCATGTGAGTCTCCAAGAAGCACATCTTTGCCTTGCTGACATGAGAACCCTTGGGAGTGCAATAGATCAATTAGCTGGGTCACTCCTGAGTCACTCTGCAGTGTCTCGGTTTACTCTACATTATGTATTGTTTCTAAAGGTACTACAGTTTATTTATTCTCCTCTACTTAGAAAAATTGTACAATGCTAGGAACTTTTCTTGATCCATTTTGAAAGCAGCTCCTTTGGAGAATAACTGTCAAATAAACATGCTCCTGAAACTTCCTTATTTCCACCCACATTGGGGTCATGGCCTCTTATATTTATGGCCCAGACTCCCAGTTCTTGGTATGCAGGTCTGGCATTCTTTCCTGTCGTTACAGACTCCTGAGGCTCACCCTGAGAGTTTAGACAGCCCCTTGCCCCCCAGAGAAATGGGCCAAATAAATAATAATTGAAGATGAAAGAAATTTTCACAGTTTCAACTAAGGCTAAGCAGATTACATTTATTCTAACCCTAATCACAGTGGTAGCTTTATTACCACGTGGGTTCACAGTGAGGTCACAAGTCACTGGAAGTAAATATGGACTTGGAAGAGTAAGAGTTATTTATCAACATGCATTGTCTGCTGTTTGTTAATTAGCTAGTGCTGCCTGGCATTTATTATACAGAAAAGTTAGCAGAACTAGGAAAAAACAAGATTTAGAACACTGGGCTGACAAGCATGACTAAAAAAGCTATAATTATAGGTCTCAGCAAAGAAAATGATGGTCATATTTGCAGAAAGTAGGAAACACTTGTAGCAGATCCCTGGGACACTGTATGCTAGGAGGCAAACTTTGCATTCACGGCTTTTCAAATCTTACTGAAAAATACAAATTATTGGGTCTAGTACTAGTTCTACAACTTATTTGGAGCGTGATTTGACCAGTCATTGGTTCTCTCTGAGCTCCAGGCTCTTTAGCCGTAAAATTTGATGAATATTATCCACCCTCCATAGTGGTGAAAATTACAGCAGATAAGTAACTGAGCAATTGTTAGGACATTGAAAAGATCACTATAGAAAAGTTAAGTTACAATTTCTCATAATGCCTCTTTTCCCATGCTATAAGATTTTAAAAACTCTTCAGTAAGACTCGACGCTAATATTCTAAGCCTAAACATAAGATTTACACTGTAAGACTAAAAGAACTCTATTACCCATGCTATCAAATTAAAAGATTAAAATAACTCAATCTTCTCTATGAAAGTATCAGTGAACATTATCAACTAGAAGTGATTCCCCAGCCTCTCTGAAACTCTGTAGCACATGCTGCCTTGCATTAAGCAGACCTGAGTTTGAACTGTGGCTCTGCTACTCACTACCGGTATGATCTTTGGGGAAGTTACTTAATGTTCCTCAGAGTTTTCTTGTGTGTGTACATACCTAATATGTAATTCAAATCTATTCTTTTTTATTATCAAATAGTACCATTATTGCCGTTTATTTATGAAGAAACATGTTGAGAGGCTAGGTTTCTTTTCTAAAGACATATAACATGTGAATACTTAAGTTGAAATTTGATTTTTATGGTGCATGTATTATTTTAATTGACAAAATTATATTTATCATGTACAACACATTGTTTTGAAATATGTCTACACTGTGGAATGGCTAAATTGAGCTAATTAACATATGCATTACTTCACATGTTTATCATTTTCTATGATAAGAACACTTAAAAACCCGCTCTTTTAGCAATTATCAAGAATATAATACATTGTTATTCACCATAGTTACCATATTGTACAATAGAGCTCTTGAACTTATTTGAATTGGAGTTTAAACCCAGAACCATCTAGATCTGAGGTCATCATCCTTTCCATTAAGCAATGATGCATAATCGAAAGTGCAAAGCACATAGTAGACATTTGGTAAGCACAGGCATAATAAGCCAGTTGGTCCTGTAGTCTAAGTGCCTGGATTCATTCTTGTTTTGCCATTTGTTAGTTGTGTGACCATTAGTATGATTCTTAACCTCTCTGTGCCTCAGCTTCTGCCCCTATAACATGGACATAAAAGTAGTACTACCTTATAGGGTTGTTCTGAGTATTGAGTTATTGTATATAGACTACTAGTGTAAGTGCTTAACAAACATGAATTATTATTGCTAAACAGCAACAATTTTCTGAACTTCTCTTCACCAATCTGTAAGTATGTTACTGTCCACTTTATGAAGAAGTAAGATATAGTCACAAAAAAGAAAATAACTTATTTTTAGAGTTATTAGTAAATCATAAGTGCTTTTGCCAATGCATATATAAAATTCTGAGTTTTCATTTACCACTCAGACAAAATAGGGGATATTTTTCATTTTATTATTTTTAGTATACATTCATGCAGATGCATTTTCAAGAAGTTTGGCAAATATGAAAAGTAGAAAAAAAAGATCTCATAGTTTCGTCATCCAGCACAATCGCAGCCAATATTTTTTGCATTTCATTCTATTATTTATTTCTCTTGTAATGTAAATGTAGATATGTAAGTACAGCTAAAACAATATTACATATGTAGGTAGATTTCTTAGTTCTACTTGTTTATATAACGAGGATTTCTTTGGCTTCAAACATTATGAAATGCAGTTAATTCAGTCATGGTCCATTGTCCCTTAAAAGTATGTTTAAGATAAAATTCAGCAAATTATTGTTTTTGATCCCAAATAGAGCTCTTTAAATATAACAGCACTAGTTTCTTAATGAGAGTTTGTTCTTATTTTTAACACATTACATATGAAGTGATATATCACAGGAAACAG
>NW_016808858.1:257859-260872 GCF_001698545.2 Rhinopithecus bieti
TCAACTCCTGGATTCATTGATTTTTTGAAGGGTTTTTTGTGTCTCTATCTCCTTCAGTTCTGCTCTGATCTTAGTTATTTCTTGCCTTCTGCTAGCTTTTGAGTGTGTTTGCTCTTGCTTCTCTACTTCTTTTAATTGTGATGTTAGAGTGTCAATTTTAGATCTTTCGTGCTTTCTCTTGTGAGCATTTAGTGCTATAAATATCCCTCTACACACTGCTTTAAATGTGTCCCAGAGATTCTGGTATGTTGTGTCTTTGTTCTTAATGGTTTCAAAGAACATCTTTACTTCTGCCTTCATTTTGTTATGTACCCAGTAGTCATTCAGGAGCAGGTTGTTCAGTTTCCATGTAGTTGAGTGGTTTTGAGTGAGTTTCTTAATCCTGAATTCTAGTTTGATTGCACTGTGGTCTGAGAGACAGTTTGTTTCTAACTTAATTAATTCTTAATTCTAACTCTAATTCTAGGTTTCTAACTTAATTCTAGTGCACGTGCAAGTTTGTTATGTAGATACATTGTGTGTCATGAAGGTTTGATGTGCAGATTATTTTGTCACCCAGGCAATAAGCATAGTACCTGATAGGTAGTTTTCCAATCTTCATCCTTCCCCCAAACCTCCACCCTCATGTAAGCCTCAGTGTCCACTGTTCCCTTATTTGTATCCCTGTGTACTCAATGCTTATCACCCACTTAAAAGTGAGAACACACGCTATTTAGTTTTCTGTTCCTGCATTAAATCACTTAGGATTACAGCCTCTAGCTACATTCCTGTTGCTGCAAAAGACATGATTTTATTATTTTCTATAACTGCATAGTATTCCATGGTGTATATGTACCACATCTTCTTTATCCACTCTTCTGTTAATGAGCATTTAGATTTATTCTATGTCTTTGTTTTTGTCAATAGCGCTGTTATGAGCATACAGCTGCATGTGTGTTTATGGTAGGACAACTTATACTCCTTTGTGTATGTACGAAATAATGGGATTGCTGGGTCAAATGAGGGTTCTATTGTAAGTTATTTGAGAAATTGCCAAACTTCTTTCCACAATGGCTAAACTAATTTACATTCCCACCAGCAGTGTTATGTGTGTCCTTTTCTCCACAACCTCAAAAGCATCTGTTATTTTTTGACTTTTGATTAATAGCTATTCTGACAGGTGTGACTTAGTATATCTCACTGTGGTTTTGATTTTCCTTTCTCTAATGATCAGTGATGTGGAGCATCTTCGCATATGCTTGTTGTCCATATGTATGTTGTCTTTTGAAATGTGTCTGTTCATGTCCTTTACCAATGTTTTAATGAGATTGTTTGTGTTTTGCTTGTTAATTTGTTTATGTTCCTTATAGATTCTGGTTATTAGACCTTTGTGGGATACATAATTTGCCAATTTTTCCTTCCATTCTGTAGGTTGTCTGTTTGCTCTGTTGATAATTTCTTTTGCTGTGCAGAAGCTCTTTAGTTTAATTAGGTCCCATTTGTCAACTTTTGTTTTTGTTACAATTGCTTTTGGCATCTTCAGCATGAAATCTTTGCCAAGACCTGTGTCCAGAATACTGTTTTCTAGGTTACCTTCCAGGGTTTTTATACTTTTAGGTTTTACACTTGTATCTTTAATCCATCTTGAGTTGATTTTTTTATATATTGTAAGGAAAAGGTCCCATTTTAATCTTCTGCATATGACTAGCCAGTTATTCCAGCATCATTTATTGAACAAAGATTCATTTCCCCCATTGCTTATTTTGGTGAACTTTGTAGATGATTAGATGATATAAGTGTGTGGCTTTATTTCTGGGCTCTCTATTCTGTCAGATCTATGTGTCTGTGTTTGCACCAGTGTTATGCTTTTTTGGTTACTGAAGCCTTGTAGTATAGTTTGACGTCAGCTAACATGATGCCTCCAGCATTGTTCTTTTTGCTTAGGATGACTTTAGCTATTCAGACTCTTTTTAGGCGTTGTACAAATTTAAGATAGTTTTTTTTTCTAATTCTGTGAGGAATGTCAATAGTTAGTTTGATAAGAATAGCATTAAATCTGTACATTGCTTTGGGCAGTATGGTCATTTTAACCATATTGATTCTTCCTATCCATGAGCATGGAATGTTCTTCCATTTGTTTGTGCCCTCTCTGATTTCTTTCAGCAGTGTTTTATAATTCTTACAGAGATCTTTGGCTTCCCTGGTTAGCTACATTACTAGGTATCTTATTCTTTTGTGGCTATCAAGAATGGAATTGTGTTCTCGATTTGGTTCTCAGCTTACACATTGTTGGTATATAGAGATGCAATTGATTTTGTGTCCTGAAATTTTGCTGAAGTTGTTTACCAGATCTAGGAGCTTTTGGGCATTTACTATGGGGTTTTCTATATGAAGAATCATATCATCTGCAAACAGAGATGGTTTGACTTCCTTTCTTCCTCCTTGGAAATCTTTTATTTCTGTCTCTTTTATGAGCAAGCTGGCTGTTCAACTTCCCATATCATATTGAATAGCAGTAGTGAGAATGCATTCTTTCTCAAGAAGAATGCTTCCAGCTTTTTTCCATTCAGTATGATATTGGCTGAGGATCTGTCATAGATGTACCTTCAATGCCTAGATCGTTGAGGGTTTTAACATGAAAGGATGTTGAGTTTTATTAAAAGCCTTTCTGCATCTATTGAGATAATCATGTGGATTTATTTTTAGTTCTGTTTCTGTAATGACTCACATTTATTCGTTTACATGTGTTTATCAAACTTGCAACCCAGGGGTAAAGCCTGCTTGATAATGATGGATTACCTTTTTGATGTGCTGCTGGATTTGGTTTGCTAGTATTTTATTGTGGATTTTTGCATCTTTGTTCATCAAGGATATCAGCCTGCAGCCTACAGTCTGCAGCCTGCAGTTTTCTTTCTGCAGTGTCTCAGTCAGATTTTGGTATCAGAATGATGCTGGTCTCATAAAATGAGGTGGGGAGCAGTTCCTGATCCCCATTTTTATTATTATTATTATTATTATTATTTTTATTTGAGAC